>NC_134461.1:76015435-76329740 GCF_047948215.1 Lycorma delicatula | reverse complement strand
AAAAAGTTTTTTTATGGTTTTCTCAGTACTCCCAATACTTTTTCTCTTTCTTCACACAATTGTTGGTAAATTTTATTAAATCTTAGATATTTGTGCATGAAATGTTCTGAATTAGACCTTTTATACATTTGGAGAAATCTAAACACTTTTCCGCGATTTGTGGCACTCCATATCAAACCATTCCTGTTTAAAATTTGTCATATTTCTAGCTTTTGGACTTTCTTCATTATTTATTAATATGTCTGTTAATAAGTTTGAATCACGCTATGGATCTCTAGATCAAATACCATCTCTAACCTGTTGTTTTACTTTGCTTTGGAATGGTTTTTTGTTTTCCTTTCTCCTCTTTAATTTTGGATGAATTTGTGTTATGTTGTCAAGAATATTGTTGATGATCAACATTTTACAGTTACTGGCAAATGATCTGAGAAATATTCCTCCTGTGCTTGATTGTTATCTATAATAACAGTAGTTGAACATCCGCCACTGCGAGATCAATTACTGAGGCACCTTGCGATCCAATAAATTTCATTTCCCCACTGGTATCTTCTTTAAAGCGACCATTTAAAACTATTAAATTGAAATGATCAAACATTTTTAATAACTCCTTACCATTTCCATTTAAAATCTCGCCTTTGAATTTCTAAATGGGATCAGATTCTCAAAATTCTCTAATATTTCCGTAATTACTTGTTCCAATCCCAATTGACTTTTAAAATCCTCAAGCAATAGAAACTGCTCATTTTTATACTCCTGAATGTGGGTTTTAAAACAGTCAGTCTCCGTCTTAAAAATATTAGTTATAACTGTTTCCAGTATGAAATACAGGTAAAAATGTATTTTGTTTGGTTCTTAGTGTTACCCAGCAAACAGCACTACGAGGTGGCTGTGTTCATTTCTCTCTTTTTTTTAACTTTTATATTTTTTTTATTTTATGTTTTTTTAGTCAAATAACTACAGGCAGGTGCAGCTAATCATGTTGCACATACAGTAACAGTGGCTGTGTTGTGTAAGCCACTATATCATATACCATCATACCCCTTAAAAAATCAAAATTCAAAAAATCCCTAAAATGATTTTTAGATATTTATCTGAAGAGTATTTGCAAGGCCCAATTTCAGTAGTCTTAAATGGGGAAAATTTGCGATCATTGTTCAGTTTTTGTACCTTTCTTCTTCCCTTCAAGGTCGAATTTTGAAAAATCTAGAAATTGGTTTCTAGATATTTACATGATAATGACACATACAAAAAATCTAGTTTTTATCTTCATTTTGTTACTCAGAAATTAAAAAAATAGTAAATTTCATTGTTAATCCATTTAATCCTTTAAACTTGGAGTCTCAAAAAATCCTTTCTTAGTGAGCACTTAAACTGTAAAAAGAATATTTATGCAACTTTTCATCAATTTATTTTCTGTAGTTTTTGCTGGGTGTTGATGAATCAGTCAGTCAGGACAAGTTCCTTTATAGGTACAAATATGTATGTAAGTTCAGAATATTTTGAAACTTAATTGTTAATTTTTGTTATAACAGGAAACTATTTCTGGATTATATATTAATCTGTTACATTTATAATTGTAGTATATTATACTGAAGTTTAGAATGTTTAATACTAATTATGAATTTGTTGTGCCATCTGTTCATGACTTTTTTATTTTAATAAAATTGTATTGAGAAACAATGAATAATTTAAAGCTTAATTTATGCATTACACGCATTTATGCATTATGCATTAATTTTTCTCTGGCTTTGTTGTTGTTGATCTGTTTTACTTAAATGTTCTGAGTAAAATAGTTGTAATCAAACAATTATTAACAGTTTTAAATTAATTAATTCGTTGTTTAAAACTCAACAAAATTTATTAGGTGTCACTGTTTTATATAATCATTGTTATTCTTTTTAAATGTTTTATATTGAGAAAGGTAGTAATTTATATTACAATAATAAATCTAGAGTAACATTGAAGCGTATAAGGAGTAAGCAGCACTGTAACAATTGCTCCAAGTATATTTTTAGATTACACCTTAATACTAGTTTAAAATAGTTTATATACTAGTTTAAAATACTAGATTAAGATTATTCATCATTGTACACTAGATTCTGTACTGTTTATATATTATACTGGCCCATTATTTTTCATTTTGTGAATAATAAATTATAACTTATGAGAAAGTATTAATTGTAAATAAAATATTAATGTTATAGTAATTACAGAACATTTTATATGTAGTAGAATGATTTTTTTTAATAAAGCTTTGTTGTTTTTTTTTTAATTAAACAATATAATTAATAATATTAATGCAATTAATACTGTCTTCAAAAATAATAAATACTGAATAATAAATAATTAAATTAGAATTGCAAATAGTATTGTAGCACATCATGTTTTTTAGATTCTATAGAAATTTACATGTCATGAGAAGATATTTGACTAAGGATGTCAGATTCATAAAAATTAGATGTTCTACAAATAGTCAGTTTGGTTGTTAAGTATTTATACATTTTGTTGTACAAACACTGAAAAGGATATTTTTTGCATGTTTATTTTGATATAAATGTATAAAACAGTTGGATATTGATCCCATAATTGCTTGAAAATTTTAATGTGTATATATACAATCATTTGATAACTGATTTTTTTACTTAAGTATTTTGATATTATTTCTTGTGGAAGGACACATAATCAATAAATTTTAATTTTAAATTTAGTTTTTTTTTTACTTTTTTTATTATTTATTTGGGCTTTATTACAAAATTAAATATTTTAGATATAATTACCCCTACGTAAAAAAAGTATGTATAGTTTTTATTAACTTATTTTGCTGAACATCATCAATACCTTGTGTTCTGCCTGACGACAGGTCTGTACACCACTATTGTGTCTATCCATCTCTGTCCCAAGCCGTCTCCTTTGTCCCCAATCTTCATCTCATCTATTAACTTCATCCTCCTTCTACTGATCCTCTCAATGCATTTCAAGATTTTTTTGAACTTGTTAATAATAATACTGTCCCTATATTAACTTAACTGGCTGTATGTTGGTTATTTTACTTTTATTTCTTAAGGATTTTTTTTTTAATGCGCTAAATTACCAGTATTATCAATGGATATTCAGTTTACTTGTGAGGATTAAATCAATAATATATATATATAAATCAATAATATATATATATATTATTGATTTATATTTATTGATACATATATATATATATTTAATTAAAACTATGGTGTTTTTTTTCTGCAGAAAAAAGATTAGTAATTTGTTTTATTTACCAAAATAACTCTCTAAAATATATTTTGGAAATGATTTAATCTAATCAGAGCCATTTTTAATTCAGAAATATCTTTTGTTATATAACAGTTATATTATCCCATAACTGATATCAAGTAAAAAAAAATCACTATTTTTTAATTTTGATATTTATTCTTTTGAATTTGTGTTTGTGATTTGTGTATGTCATCATTGTAAGTATTACTTGATTTAATATTAAATTAGTTGGCATGACTAATTATACTATGATTTACATTATTGATTAACCTTGTTTTTATTTTTTATTCTGTTACAGACAAATTACCAATCACAAGATGTTCCCACGTTCTATAATCCAAATAGTTACACAGTGACGTAACGTATCTTAAAGTATAAATAAATTAAATATTATTTTACTTAATAAATAAATATATTTAGTAACAATGGGATTATTTATGTGATAAAAATATAATTGGAATATATAAAATAATTATTAATCTATATTTTTTGAACTTGTTTTATTACTCTTTATTATTACCCTGTTTTATTTTTGTTTTTTTAAAGTTGAATAACAGTTATAAACGTAATTTTTCCCTCGCTATTGTATGTGCAATATTTGTGTTACAGCATAACTTTTTGTTGTGCCATTTTTTTTATTATCGTTTTATTAAACTCAACACACATTTTAATTATTCTTTTTTACATTTAATTTTTTTTTTTTATTTTGCTGTAATGTAATTTAAGAATTCCCTCCTTAAATGTGATCAGTGAAATGATTATGATAAACCATGTGTATTTTATAACATTAAGAATAAAAAAAAGTATATTATAATTGTTATTATCATTATATTATGATTAATTAATGGTATATATTTATGGGTTTAATTTACTGTTTTCATGTGACCTGTCATAATTAGCATACATAATGTGTATATTATATATTTATGATAGTTATATATACATAATGGTTTTATAGTTATAAATCTATTATCCTTATTTTTTTCTTTGTTTAGCAAGTTATAATGGTACAGTTATCTAATATTATTGTAGTATTAAAGTTTTAGTACAATATAATTTGGTTCTGGTTGTGTTTGTTTATTGTATTTACTTGCATTTAAGATCTCTTTTTTTTCTCGTAAAATGTTCATGTAAAAAAGTGACATAGGTCTGATATGCAGGTACAATAGTTAATCGGTGCTAATGTAGTTTTATCAAGATTGTGTGGCTGTGAGGGTTGTGATATACAATTAAGGTGTCACCAATATTATTTTCATTACTAAATGTGTAAAGGAAACCATGTGCTTCTAGATTTTTGATTTTTCAACCTTTTTTCGGTTGAAAGTATTTTAATGATATGAAATTATTAAGGAGTACAGTTGAATGATAATTATCGGTCATTCAGTTTTTACCCTTCATTTCTCAGCATTTAGGTTTACAAAGAAATAAATAACCGTAACACTCATGAAAAGTTCTGTATGATATCTGACAATGGAAAGAATTTATATTAATAAAATAGGCAATACGCTATAAATTTTTCTGGTTTCAATTATTTAAAACCAGATAAAATCATGCTAAAATAATTTAGTATAATATGATCTCATATCTTTTTGGCTAAAGGCCCTTTAGTGTTTGCCCCTCATTTTTCTCGGCAAAATGCCATGAAGCAATAGCAGTATATTGCTGTTAGACAAATAATTTTTAAGTATAATTTTATTAATAGTGTGAGTTAGAACAGTTTTGTCAACTTTATAGACACATGTAGTATTATTAAAGTAACAAATTTAATTTTTCTTATTTATATTGTATCGGGAAACTTTTTAGCCTATATTGTTTAACATAGTTTATCTTGTTTTGGAAATAAATACTGTTAATTTACATCTTTAAAGATCTCTTAGTCTTAAAACATCTATTGATAGAAAATTCTAAAGATCAGTCTGCTCAATAATGAGTCGTATCATTCATTCTTAAACTAAAAATTAAATTATTTTAAAGTTACTATATGTAAGTTTGAAATAATTATAACTTGATGTGAAGTCTTTATAAGAATGAAGTTAAAATTTTCAATATAATATAAAAGGGGATCTTCTTTGCTTGTAAGTACAACAATTAAGTAATTTTAGTGCGAGATGTCAATACGTGTTTTATATTTATATACTTATACAATTTGAATAGGAAGTTTCTTGAATATTTTTTTTCAAATATTGGTTGGTTTACCCAATTTCATCAGGAAAGAGTAAGTTTTATACACAGATGCTGACCGTATTATATTTCCATGGCCCCTTGGCTTATATATATTTTTTTAATTCTGTGGTATGATGGTTTTAGCAATTTTTTCACTATTCAATAAGCCAGTTAACTGCATCATCTAGTAATGATTCATTTTTTGGTCAAGATTGTAAAACTTTTTTTAGTTAATTATTTTTAGTTTTCATTAAAATATACATTTTTAATATTAAATATTTATAAAACTTAATGAAATAAATATAAAACTTATACGTAAATAAATAAGTGAATCTTGATTTAACAAATTTATATTTAGTAAATATTAAATATAAAACTTATATATAAAAAAATAAATAAATGAATCTTGATTTAAGGAAACCTGACTGTTTGATTTTTATTTTTAGAGTATTTTTTTTTGTAAATTTTTCAAAAATGGCAAGTACATCAGGTACATTATTGTTTGAATAAACTGTACCCAGATTAAATGCATACCTGTACATTCTCTTATATCAAAGTAGTGTAAATACTTGATTAGATATAAGAGCATTTATTTACTTCTACTTTAACTTGTGAGCTTCATTGCAGAGCATGAGTATTAAATTTTGGTCTAAGAGATGAGATTAACACTAAATGTTTACATTATTGTTGGTGGGAGAGCAGAATGTTGCAATTAAGATTTCTTAATTTTAAATTAAAAACAAAAAAATTAAGATGAAAAATTATATTAAAAATTATTTACATGTATAATTTATGAATAAATTTTTGTATTTTATTTTGGTCAGTAGTTTCACATAATGGTGAAATTTCACTCACATGAATTGTTTTTGATTCTATTATGCATGAAGCTAAAATGACATTTTAGGGGAAAAAATGACTATATCTGTTACTTCAATGCTACCTGAAATCTATTCACCTGTATCAATAGAAGAATATATTTTCAGGCCCTTCAAAACACCTTTAATAATAAATTATATTTAATAGCAAGCTATTGTGAAAGATATAAATAATTCTTTAATTGATTATTTTTATTTTAACTTTTTTGGGGAACTTATCAAAACAAACTGTTTATTCATTAAAAGAAATTTATTTATTTATTAATTTGGCAAACATAATTATTTTGACCTTCCTCATGTATACTCGTATATTTATTAATATCAGCATAAAAGTTTTTTATTTAAAATAAATATCCATTGAAATATAACAAACATTGAGCTAAATATAACAAACATTGATATCCTTTAAACAAATTCATGTAAATTTTATAAAGTTGGTTTAGTATGAGAAGAAAATTTGTTAGTGTTATCTCTGTATTGAATTTATTAATAATACTGTACTTATTTTATTGTTTTTGAAACTAATCTTGGATTCAATTCCTGATAAGGGTGTATTGTATTTATTTCTAGTTTGTTCTGAGTTGTGAATATTTGAAATGTTTATACTTGTAAAATTCTTCTTAATCTCTTTATATGAAACATTTCATTCTATTATGAGCTAATTGTATGTAAATATAAACAAGTTATAAAAGATATCTTATCGATTAATCTTTCAAATCATTTTTTTTAATTTTTGTATGGAGAAAGCGATATTCAAACAATATTGAATGGATTGGTAAAATTACTGAAATTCAGTTTAAATTTTATGTAAGATGGTATGAGTAGATGAACAATATAATAAAAAATATGACAGCTTTTTCTGTTTAAGAAAAAGCAAATGAATAATAAATTATATTTTATTGTAAATAATATTTGATTATTGGCTTATCAGGATCCTGGCATTAAATAGATTATGGTGGTTCCCTTAAAAAAGGAACCCAATGAGTTTTTAGTAAAATCATCTGTATTGTGGTACTAATTTTTCTTGTACAGTATAACATAAGTGTACATATATAAAACTGACTTACGTTATTAATTATATATATATATATATATATATATATATATATATATATATATATATATAAACTTGATTATTTTTAAATTAATTTATGAATGTTGTGTTGTCAAAAAAAATATACACAAGAATTAATGGGTGTTATATATGTTATGATAATCATCAGTCCAGCATAAATGTATATCTCAGTACAGTTTTAATTAACAAAACAAACGTGTGTTTAAATTTAAAAATAGTGTTAATTTAGTTTTTGAATGAACTTATGTTAACAATGTCATTAATAAAAAATGAATAATATAAAAAGTTGGTTGTGGGATTTATCAATAGAAATAATTGGGAAATGAATTATTTAATGTAATAAACATCGATCAGTGCGTTAATAAATATACTTGTTTCAATAAAGACTGAAACACATGACATAATAATTACATATATATCATAAATGTTTATTGTTGTCTACCATAGGTCTAATTTTTTTTTTCTCTTTTTTTAGGCAGAATTATATATATTTATACACATATCGAATATTTACAGTATAATTATTAATTACTTTTGTTACAGTAATTTATTAATTAATGTTAAATAATTAATTAAACATACATATGTTAAACTGATGCTTTACGTATGTATACATATAGATATAAAATATATATATATATATAAAACATGAATCAAACGTTTTTAATGTTATTTATTATATTACTCATCATCTAAATATAAATTATAAATAAATATCTGGTGCTTTATATTATACATATAAATACGATCATTATGTTTATATGATTTTAAAATGTTTTAAGATCATTTTATCGATAAATTTTATATTTGGTGATAATTGATTTTAAAATACTGTTTTCTTAATTTTATCACTTTGTTAATTGCAATGGCAGTTTATATTTTATTAATTCTGGTTATTTGTTGTTTTGGTTATACAGTTATATATTACTATTTTTATTATAATTATTATATAATGAAATTATGGTAAATAAATAATTTCTCTATTGGTGGGAAAGGGTATTATTATATTATTCATTTGTGGACAATGAATAAGTAATGTGATAGATTCATTAGTAAACATATTGTAATTTTATTTATTCAGTGGTGATTAAAAAGAAGTAATGTTAATGATATGAGGGCTGTCCAGAAAGTAATTTACGTTTTGAAATAAAAACCAACCAAATAAAAAAAATTTGTTTTATTATATACATTTGAAAGGGACAATCTTAAAATATTTTTCTACATAGTCGCCATTTAAATTGAGGCACTTATCATAACGATGCATAAGCTTTTCAATTTCTTTTCTGTAGAAATCTGCCGCCTTAGATTTTTGGCACCCATCTTGCACAAAACTTGTGATAATCAAGCTTTCCCAATACAATTTCATGCAGTAATGTTCATGAAATTTGAGGGAAATGAAGCAAGAGTTCTGTAATCACAATGCGGCAATTTTCACAAATTTTATCGTTGATTTTCATCATCAGTTCATTAGTCACAAGGCTAGGCCGACCACTGCGATCCTCATCATGAACATTGGTGCGGCCATTTTTAAATTGAATGCACCACTGCCTCACTCCACCTTCACTCATTGTTCCATCTTCGTACACCTCACAAAGTTGATGAATTTCAATTGGTTTGAGTTTTTTTGCCAGTGATAACCTAATTACTGAAAGCACCTCACAACTCATGGGATTTTCTTTTGAAGCACACATTTCAGTCCACACGCTATGACAGCTTGATGTGTACTGAGTGTAGAAACATTTTGACGCCAAGATGGCGGCTTTATCCACACCAACATCCATGCTAGGCATAAATGTAAGTTACTTTCTGGACTGTTTTCGTAAATTGGAATAATTAACATATTAAATAAAATGTTTTGAACTATGCTAAAGTATTTATCAATTTTGAACTAAATGTAACTGTAGAAAAAAGTAAATGATCAATCACATTTGTTTCAATTGAATTTTGAAATTGTCAATGTTAAGATGGGTGTGGATTTAATTTCCTGGATATCATTCTTACCATCATCTGCAATTAAATTATAGTATATTGTATATAATATAAAAATGTATTTATGTCATCTTGCAGTTTTAATAAAATGAATCCTTGTAAATCTGTTGTTGAAAATGTGTACAGGAATTCCTTTTTGCTAAATGTCATAGATATTGAGCTGTTTACACTATTGTAATAACCCTAAAATTAGCAATGAGATTTGTAATATTTACAATTTAATGAGATTTTAACTCTTAAACTTAGTGATTTACAGAATTTGCAGATGATCATCAAATCCTGAGTAAGTTGACATGAAAATTTAATTTTGTAATTGTTAAAATTGAGAGATAAAAGAAATTAGCTATGGTTAAGGAACTTTGATATTATAGGTATGGATTCACTTTAATTTTACCCTGATTTTTCAATGGAAAGGTATATATATATATATATTATACATATGTTATATATGTATAACATATATATATTATACATATGTTATATATGTATAACATATATATATTATACATATGTTATATATGTATAACATATATATATTATATGATAAAAATAAATTAAACATTTTCATTTACTGTTTCCTGCATGTATCGATAAAAATCTTTACTTAACTTTAACAGTTTTATAGTTATCATGAATTTTTATGAGATTTTATAAAATAATTTATTTTTATGAGGTATATCTTATTAAATAATGAGATGTACAATTGCTTATCTTTATTTTGTGAATTACAGTTCTTCAATATAATCCCCGTTTGCACTTACACTGATGCAATCTTGTTTTCTGCTGGTCAGAGATGCAGAACAGACTAGTTTCCATGAGTTGTATTAACACTTCTTTTGTTTTCTTGTGTACTTTATCAACTGTCACAAATGTTGTTTCTTTTTAACCCAGATCTCACTAAAATTAAAAGTCAAATGGTGAAGGATGATGCTCTAAGTATAGTTATACATATATAGACTAAAAACAGCTTCACAGAAAGTGCTGTGTCAGCAGGCATGTTGTCTTAACCCACTGTGTTGGTCTTTTGGTTAAACTCATTGCAAATCAACTGATTTCAAAGTCTAGAGTTCTAAGGCTCAAATCCTACTAAAGGCAGTTACTTTTAACGGATCTGAACACTAGATCATGGATACCGGTGTTCCTTGATGGTTGGGTTTCAATTAACCACACAACTCAGGAAAGGTCGACCTGAGACTGTACAAGAGTACTGTTCATTTACATTCATACTACATATTATCCTCACTCATCCTCTGAAGTAATGTCTTACAGTGGTTCCAGAGGCTAAACAGAAAAAAAAGAGGCATGTTGTCTTAATAAAGAATAAAACCATTTTCCACAGTATTTAGCATTTTTTTATGGAATTTCTTTCACCTTGTAAAAATTTTCTTATATTAATGCTAGTTTTTTATTGTACTTATGGATTTCCATTTTTCCAGTTACATTATTTGCATAAAAACAAAACAATGTATATGGCTGTGAATCTGGAATCATTTAGATAAATGTTTTTCATAATTGGTGATAACAGCGTTTTCCATTGCATTGATTGTCGTTTTGTCTAAGGATCATTCTGGAAGATTCAGGTTTCATCATAAGTTGATTTTTTTTTAAAAAAAGTGGTTCAGCATCTACTTACTATAACATGTTGGCACAAAAGTTTTTCATGTTGAGATCTTCAAATAAGATTTTTCACACAGTGACTTTTCCAGTGGTCAAGAGTTCAGTTGTTATTTGGAAATTAAGTTGGCATTGTGGTAAAACTATCTGACTAATGTTTATTTGCATTTTCTTTGGTTCTATAAATGGAAGGTCATCCAGAGCTTTCATTATATTTTTATACTGACATCCTTCGCTGAATTTTTTATGCCACTCAAACACACTTGTATGAGACAGGCAGTCTTGCCTTAGCCAGTCAGCACATTCAGTACATTCTGTTTGTGTTTTGTCAATTTTACTAAAAATTTCAAATTGACAAGTCGCATAACTTTTAAATGTAGCATTATTCTGCCTACACAATAGTAACAATTGCACTAAACAATAATGTAAAATGAACTGAATGGCTGAGATTGTTATTTTTTTGTCATACATTTCAGATATGTTCATGGTATCTGACAAAGAGCTCATAGTTACTTCTCATTGCTCTCTCTAAGAGATAAAAAATAGTCTATTAAAAAAATATTTTAATAGGCACTCTTCATATAGGCATGTAGTATTAAGAAATTGCACTTAATTGTATTCAATTACAGTGTGTGAGATATGTACCTTGAATTTTAAAATGAAATTGTACAGAAATTTTGATATGACATTTAATCCATATTAAATAAATTGAAAAAAATAATGAAATTAGTTATGTTTTCAGGCATATATTCCCAATTTTACAGACATTGTTTTTATGGCTCAACATGTTTACATTTGTCGGATAACATTAAGTTATATAATTTGATTTTTTTTTTACATTTAATGTGTTTTAATTTATTATTAAATTTAACACTTTTTTCTTGGTTGTGACTCATGCTAATATATTTTTGTTATGCCTATTATTTTATTTTTTATTTGTGGATTGCAATGTTTTGAAGAACACGTTAACTGTTACTATAAAATTGTATGTTCACTACCCAGGCCATTTCTTTTAGTAGAATTTATCCTGTGTGCTGATATACGTTTTTCTGGAAAAAGGATCATCTAAAAATGAAACATACTTTCAAAATATTTTTATTTTATTAAATTCCTATTTATTTTTGAGAAAAAGCGCACATGCGTCAGGCACGTGGTATTTTTATTCAAACTAGTTACTGTACTTCTCCAGGCGCCTCACGCGTCCTTTGTAGCTCTTTGCTGTGCATTTGTTTTTATAAATGATATTTTATAAATAATAATAATAAAAAACAAGTTTTGAATAGAATCTTATATTTTCTGATTACTAGAAAAGTAACACTTCTAGAAAATAAAGTACATAATTGAATTTCTGCACAAAAATATTCAATCTTAAAACTATAATTGCGTTAATAAAAACATTATAATACAGTACATCCATAGCAAATTATATTCTTTTATAGTCAATAAAAGTAGACATCGCAAATGTAATTATAAATGAAGTTAAGTAAAATTAAAAAAATAGTCAGTCAATACTATTTTAAATTAACATTAAATACATTGCATATTTTCTTAAAAATAATTTCACAATAACAGTAAATCATTTTTTTCACATTATAAAAGTAATATTAAAAATGTATGATCAATTTACATCATAGAATAAGTCTAGTCAATACAGGAAAATGCACTACAGTTTTAAAAATATTTAGTAGTCTATATAAAATTTCATACATGCATGAACACATTGGAACAACATAAAATGAGTTACTTTAAAAAACTTGCAAAATATTGTTAAATTATCCTTTTTTTTTATCATTTAAACATTTTAGTAAAACAATTTGTGAAACTCCTCAAAACACAGTTTTAAACAGAATCCAAGATTGTTAGGGCAACACGAACAACCATATATAGAATCTACTCTTTTATTATATATTTTTGCATGCAGTATTTACATTGCTTTCTTTTTGTTTTACCGTTAGCCCCTTTTAGCAAATGAATTTGTAAGTGAACAACTGTCAGTGATATTGCACCAGTATTTGTGGCATTTTCGTATCCAGCAGCAGCATTTTAAAATTTTAATTGAAAATACGTCTACTTTTTCCCAGAATTGAACAAAAAACAACTGTTTATTAGTCGTGTTTAGTCATATTAGAAAGTATGAAATATGTGAATTCCTAATTTTTTGTACAACCTTAACGATTAGTGTGATTATGGGTAATGTGACAGCAACTGATCTTTCCTACCATCCCTTTCATATTTTTTATTGTATTGTAAAATTAATTTCGGTTTTTTACTGTTTCCCCTCTTTTATTCATAAAATTTCCAGTTCCCTTCATATTCACTTGATAATGCCAGGATGTTTCATTTGTCTTTCCACTTGCTTACACAGACGCCTTTTTTATATTAACAGCATATGGCTTCACTTCGATTTAATTCTGCTTGTAGTACTAAATGTGGAAATTTTTTTCTTCTTGCATCTAAAGTTCCTGTGCAATATATGCCGGAATCTAACAATTCTTCAGCTAGTTGTACACTATTATAATAAAAATTGTACATATACAATGAATGACCAAGATTTTTTTTGTTTCTACCAGTTTATGGATGACTTTACTGATGTGTCCCTTACCACCAGCTTCTACATCTCCTGATCCTCCATATATATGTAATTTCTGAACCATCCCATCGAGTTCTACTAAGACATATAGCTTTGTCATATTTATGTTTTTGTTTTTTATAAACTGCCTAAAGATAAGTATGCCGTGCCAAAGAACCATCAATTCGTTTAGCGACAATATTTTAGAAGGTGCATCAATTTCTTCCATTTCATTATTAAAATAATCCATTACAAATCTAATTTTTTTTAGTCCGTCATTTCCATCTTTCACTGAAAACTTAATATTAATAAAAGTCATGGCCTAAAAGATTTATGAAAGTTAAACGGAACAAATAGTGGCACTTCCAATAGTCGTTAAATCTGAAGTTTAATTATACCCATCAAGTATAATAAACAAAAAAAGATTTTATCATGTCAAGTGTAATAGTCTTCCATTTTGTAATAACGTGAAAAGTCATCGATACTTTTTGACAAAACATCTACTGCATAATCAATGCTTGAATCTACAATAACTCATCAGTCAGATACAGTTGTAAGTAATTTATGAGTTTGAATTCAGGAGCCTTAACTTTCAGTCCAGCTCTACCCGTAAAAGGAATTTGTAATATTTGAGTATGGGGTTTTTCACTTCAAATTGTTTCAGAAGGAAGTGGTTGTTCGGTATGGTCATATTAGATGAATGGAGAAAATGAGAATAACTGAGAAAAATCTGGTCATGAATTCCAGCTAAACGAAGGAAGAGGGAGCGTTCCAAGTGAGAATGGAGGGAGCGTTCTAAGTGATTTGTGGAGGCTACGGATAGGTGAGGTCTAGTGGATGATGATGTGTTGGTGGAAATTGGCGTTTTGGGGTTCGGTAAACGGTCTTGTGCTGTAAACGAAAACCACTAATTATTAATGTATACATTTTTTGTATTACTTATACTTTAGTGTGCAAATGTAACTGTGTTTCTCTTTTATATTAAAAAAAGATTTTGTTACGTGTTTTGTGTTTTTTTTTCAATTTCTTTTAGGTTAAATTCTTTTTTGTTCGATTTTTTTTGTGTTCAAGAATTGGAGAAGTTATTTTCTTTCTTTTTCCCTTTAACACTTTTCAGAATTCTTATTTAGTGTTTCGTTACAACTAAAATGTAGAAAAAAGTAAAAAGTATTTCCATTTAATAAAAAAAAAAAAGGTCTTCATGAGGTTAGTTGATTTGAATTTCATTAGAGTGCTACACGTCTTCTCGTACTTCTAAACAAGAATTGCAAAACTTTTTTTTGTTAACAAATAAAAACGTTTTTCAATACATTAATGAAATACGTCTTTTGTTGTTATTTAGTTTTATATTAAATAAATAGAGTAACATGATTTCAACAGTACATTCTGCAGAGTTGACATTCAATCTGGCATGTAAGTGTAAATATGCCGGTAAATGTGTAATCCTGAACAAACTCAGGCCGACCACTCCTGAGACGTTAAAATTTACATTAAAATTTTAATTTATGCAGATCCTTAAAACTTGTGCAAAGGATATAGAAATGGAACTTTGTAGAGTATGAAAAATGCTATACTTACTGGAATTTGAACCCGGGACTCCAAATTTATGTATAAATTTTACATTTAAAAATTAAATTAAAAACTTTGCCAATTTTTATAAAAGGTTAACGTTCTATAATAATTTTAAGATATATAAATCTCTTGAAGAAGGCTATGAAAATCGCAAAGAAAAACTAGAAAGTAATTGAAATTATAGATTAAAATAACTTTCCTATGTATATTCCATTATAAAGGCATTAATGGTTAATTCTATGCGTAGCGGGGACTCGAACCAAGAAACTTCGGATGAAAGGTAGAGGCGCTAAGATTCCACCACGGAGATCGGCAATAATATAAAAAAAAAAAAAAATTTTTTTTTGATTTTCAGGGCAGAGTAGTATTATCTCAGCCGTTCATCCGGAAGTTCACTGGTTCGAATCTCGGTATAGCATGTTCCATAACCTACAAAATCTTCTTCCTACATTCTTACGTACATGCTTCAAGCTTTGTTTGGTGAATTAATCATTCGTAAAATAATAAATACTTTGAAAAATAATCAACTCAAATTTTCCTTTTTAATAAAGTTTATGTGTATATATTTTTACTAGCTCCCTGTCACAGCTTAGCCCGCGCTATATGATTACTTGCATTTCCCGTAGCGGTCAATCATTTTATGTCAAGTGACTGGAAGCAGATCCAGTCAATCGCACATAACAATAACAGCGGCAGTGGCTGTGGTGGTTGAGACACAGCGCCGTATACCTTCGCATCCGTTAAAAAAACCAAAAAAATGGTTTTTAAATATTTATCTGAAGAGTATTTACAAGCCGAAGTCTACTTCATTTACTATAGTCGGGATTAAGAAAATTTACAATCATTGTTGAAAATTTATTTACTTTTCTTCATCCCCTTTCAAGGTCGAATTTTAAAAATATAGAAATTTTTATATTGACATGAAGATTACACACACCAAAAAGCAGGTTCATTTCTTCATTTTTGACCAAGATATTGAAATAAACAACTTTTTAAAAGAAATTAAAAAATCATTTTTATCCCTTGAATCTCGGAATTTCAAACGGTCTAGAAATTGGTTAATAGATATTCATAATTAGTCAACTCAAACTCGCCTCGTACAGTGATGAAAACTCACAGTTCATAATTCATTAACGTTTGTGCTTTAATGAATATAATATATATATATATATATATATATCTACAGTCTAAATCTATTTAAACGCGAAAGTTTAAACTTTTACGTGTCAAAGTTATCTTCTGTTAGGTAAGGCATGTAAAAAATTCCGTAGAATTGAATGAACAATTTTTCAGCATCATTTTCAAAATGACGTCCAAAATTGGCGAAAAACAGTTTTTTTTCTTTTTAAAGAAAAACTAGATGTTTTACAAAAAAAAGTTTTAAATAAAATTTATAGAACGATTTGAAACAAAACTTTTATTTAAGTCCTGCTCGATGTCAATTGAACAACAAACTAATTAGTTATTGCAAAAAAAAACCGCTAAAAATAACGTTTTCTTCAATTATTAATATCTTTAAAATGAAAAAAAAATATTTTTTGACGAAATTTCTAGAATATGCAGTTCTTGGCAAGTACAGTGATTTTTTAGTCTTGTTACCCAATTTTAAAGGTAATTTAAGTAAATGAAATTTAGGTGGAATAAAAAAATGTATTTACTTACAAAAGAGATTTAATAAAAAGCTACTACTTACATAATTGTTAAAGAATATGCTCAAAATGCCCACCCTTCCGGTTATACAAGCACGGACTCTTTTCAGCATATTACCAGAAACCTTTTTAAGAGTTGCATTGGAAATATTCGTGATTAAGTCTGTAATATTGACTTTAAGTTCATCGATAGTGTGAGGATTGTTTTTGAAGGCCTCGGACTTAATATAGCCCCGCAAAAAACAGTCAGGAGATGTGAGGTCTGGGACCTTGGAGGCCATAAGCCCTTGCTTATTATTCGATCATTAAAAACTCTTGCAGAAAATTTCTCGAGACGTGTGGCTTGTAGCGCCGTCTTGCTGAAACCAGCAATACCGTTCTTGAGGTTCCAAGAGGGACACAAATTGGCGCACAGTATACTTCACCATTTACTGTTTGTTCGAAGAATATGGGTCCGACTATACGATGACAAGATATCACACCAATTTTTTCAGGATGCAAAGATTTGTCTTGTAAAGCGTTAGGATTTTCAACCGCCCAAATTCGATAGTTTTGACTGTTCACATAACCATTGAAATGGATCCAAGCTTCATCACTAAAGAACACTGTCGACACTCTCGATTTCAAAATCAGCTGATTTACGATGTGAGTTTAACCATTAGACCAACCCAGTGCTGTAGTTGTCTGCTATGTTTTAACATCCCAAGAACGGTAAAATTAAATAAATGAATTACGTTTAAGGTGTAAAAAAAGTATTTAAAGTTGTTGCTAGTACCCCCACATCGTAGTGGTAAACTCATCATCGCAAATCAGCAGATTTCTAAGTCGTAAATTCTACGGTTCAAATCCTAGTAAAGGCATTTACTTTTATACGGATTTGAATACTAGATCGTGTATACCGGTGTTCTTTGATGGTTGGGTTTCAATTAACCATACATCACAGGAATGGTCGATTTGAAATTGTATTAAACTACACTTCATTTACATTCAAATAATTATCCTCATTCATTCTCTGAAATCATACCTTACGGTGGTTCCAGATGTTTAAATGAAAAAGTACCACCACACCCGCGCGAGTATGGTGATCGGTCAAAATTGGTCATATCCGGTTTTCATTGAATCTTTACCCCCAACGAACACCAGAAAACCGAAAAATGACATCGAAATTTCCGCGAAAAAATGTACGTACATGTATGTAGGCGTGTAAATCGCCTTATATCTCCAGAACTCCTTGACCGATTTTCACCAAACTTGGCTATAATATTTCTATAATTTATAATATTTCTAATTTAAGGGATATAAGACTCCTACCACTCGCAGTAGGAAGCTACCCTCGATAAATGGCTGCCATCGATCAAATAGCTCCAAGCGCTATAATATGGTGGACAGGTAGTTGCTGACATTCATTGACGTAGGCGTGGCAGCAAATTGCTGTCCTTGACAGAATAAATTTTAATTTATTGACAAGTCATATATTTTAGTATGTAGACGGGGTGCGCCTACCTATTTTAGTAATATATAACAAGTGAGCGGTGGGACACGCAAACGAGTGGTGTACGGCACTACGCTTATTCCGCTTACGCAGTTAGGTAAGTTTTAGGAGCTAATTAGGATATTGGTCGCTAAACCATTTTGAGGAATAGTAGCCGTTTGTGGTACGGACATTCGGTCTTATGCTTTAGGTGATCGATTGGGGTGGTGGTGAGAGAAATGCCAGAAAGACCAAATAATGTTTCTATAGAGTAGGGGCATTGATGCTATTAAATTTTCAATTCTAAAGATCAGAGGTTGGGGGATACAGAGGGAATACAAAATCAACTTAATGTTTTGCATACTTAAGTTTATATATATATATATATATTTTATAATTTTGTGAATATTATTAAAGTAAAAAACTGTTGTCAAAAAAAGAATATTTTGCTAAATATCACCCCAGCCCCTAAAAATAGTTTTCGGTGTTGGTCTATAAATCACCTTATATTCCCAGAACTAGTCGACCGATTTTTACCAAACTTGGTCAGATTACTTCTGTATAGGAGGATTGATGCTATTAAATGTTCAATTCAAAAGATCAATTTGTGGGGGTACAGGGGGGAAATACAAAATCATCTCCATATTTTGCATAATTAAATTTATATATTTTTTTATTTTTGATAATTGTTTGAATATTAATAAAGTAACAACGTTTATAAATAAAAAAAATCTTTTGCTAAATTTCACCCCACCCGTAAAAATGGTTTTAATTTTGAAGAGTTATAAAAGGCAGTACAAGGGGGTTGATTTTCGTTGCAGTATTTTTTTTGTTGATCATTTTGTGAATATTAATAAAATAAACAACTTTTGTAAAAAGGTTATTTTGCTAAATTTCAGTCCCTTCCCTAAAAATGGTTTTAATTTTGAAGATTTATAGAAGGAAGTACAAGGAGTGATTTTCATTACATTTTTTTATTTTTTTTATTTTAATATATTTGTGAACAATAATAAAAATTTTTTGTATAAAAATGTTTTTGCTAAATTGCACCCCACCGTAAAAAATATTAATAATTTTGAAACGTTGTAGAAAGCAGTACAATGGGTATTTTTCGTTTACATTTCTTTCTATTACCATCTCGTTGGATCCATAAATTTGTTCTCCATTAAAGTGGGGTCTTAACCCAGCCTCAACACTCACTCTGTAACACACCTCACATTCCTCTTAGCTGCCGGACTACTCCTTTAGTCGTCTGCTGTGTTGTGACGTCACAGGTGAGCGGTAGAATTAAATAAATGAATAATATTTAAAGCGTAAAAATTAATTTAAAGTGACCGCTAGTGATTTTATAAACCGCCACACCCGCGCGAATGAAATACGGTACGCGCGTGCGTCATTTAGAATCATTGAATTAAATAAACAAAAACTATTGTATTTAAATAAGATGTTACATATTTTTAATTAAGTTGTGTGTGTAAGCCGTGCATCAGAAAAAAGCCGCATGACGGGAACGTCGTACAACTGTGTTTTCAGATTTCTTTTTTCGAAGAATACTACGGTATTTTTTTCTATCACGCGGGAAGTGGTGGTAAAAATGGGTTATCTTTACGTTTTGAGATATGAGGAACGTGAAAATATCATTCAGTTAAATTGGGGTTTCCTTGTATAAATAAATAGGGCTAAGTATAAAATTTTGTGACTTGAAAATCTCCAAAACTATTTGATCAATTTCACTGAAATTAAAATATGCTGTAGCAGTAAATCTAAAAATTTCTGAAAATTTTATGAAAATTGCTTAAGTCGTTCTTCAGTTAACCTCAATTTAAGATCAACAGATAACATGCAACTACTGACTAACAATACACCACACACTTCTAGACTGTGTTTTCTGCGGTATTGTTTCGTAAATTTTATTTATGAGTTAACATCTAAGATATTCCAGGAAATGGTTGATGCTATCGAATATCTTGTTGCTTTTTTTAAGGCCGTTCATCTGTATACCACTATTTAATAATTATGAAAATGTGTTTTCTTTTATAATACTGCATTATGCTTGTTCCGGACTTCTATTTGAAGTTATTTTGACTTCATATTTGTATATATTTAATATTTGCGTTGAAACTTTGCGTAGTGTGAGTTGAAACTTGATTATACGTAGTTTCTACTCGTTATTTTTAATTATTTCATCAAATTATAACGGTTATAATTATTTAATTTTCTTATAAACAGAAAATAAGAATATAATTTAATATTAAATTTAAAAAATGCTGATGTATACACCACATGACTTCTTTCTACGCCTACTAAATTACACATACATATTTTTTTTAAAATGAAAAGTACATAAAATTTTATTTCATTAATAACTTCTGATATTTTTTCTTTTTTTATTGTTATTATCGATTATTATTTATCGTAATTTATTTTTATAATCAGAAGTTAATTATTAATAAATCAATATGTTAAAATAAAAAAGAAGGAGATGAAATTTGATTCGAACCGAAGTGCCTTCCCTTTGTAAAATCAAAATATTTCATTTGGCTATAACTCTAGAAGCAATGAAAAGAAGTACCATTTATGATATATCGTTGGAAAGCTGTCAATGAGAGCTGATTATTGCAGTTAAGAAAATTCCAAAATCCAATTTTTTAGGATTTTGAGCTTTTTTGTACACTTTTGGTCCGGTCGATTGCAGTGAAAATATAAGGTGTACAATTACATGTTACTCAGTTCTAATTCCAAAATTTAAACATCCTATGGCTAATCGTTTTTGAGTTATGCGAGATACATACATACGTACAGGCGTCACGCCAAAACTAGTCAAAATGGATTCAGGGATAGTCAAAATGGATATTTCCGTTGAAACCTGATAATCGAATTTTTTTGCGATCACAATATTTCCCCCTTTACTTCGTACAAAGAAATAAAATCTTTTTAATTCTACAAGAATATCAGTCAAGAATTTTTATGATAAATGAAATTACAAACAACAAAACAGGTATATAAACACATTATTGCGTCTATCCACTGTAAGTTTCGTTGAAATATTCATAGGAAGACAGAACTTATAAACTTGTCTTTGTTTACAGAAATTAATTTTTTTTGTATCGAAACCGACATTATATAATATTTAAAAAAAAGAATCAAAAGAAAAAAACAAATTTGAAAAATGTACCTTTGCACTTTTTTCCATATTACGCACTAAAATTACAACTTTGCATTCTTTTGTAAAAACTGAACTACTCACTGTCTGAACAGATACTGGCCGTTTGGCGTGCGCGTTTTCCCATTATAATTCATACAAATTTTGGCCGCAAGATTTCAATTGGTCGTGGCGGTTAGAATGACAAATTGGCCGCTTGGGGCCAACTGCTTTCTTGACCTTGGCCGCCGGCACGTACGGCCAAGTTTTTATAGACTTTATTAATACTATTTTACTGAAATTCAACACACGTTTTGTTTATATCTTTTATGGGTTTTTAACCATTTAATAAAGATGTTTTACGCCGAACATAAACTAATGTTTTTCGACTACAAATCTTTTTTGTCTTTTACCCCAAAATTTCTCAAAAACGATGGTACTAAAATACAGTTCTGGGATCTATTTTTTTTTTTTTTTTGACGTGAAACTTCTTCATATCGAATCATAGGGGTACCAGAACAGAAATTTTAAGCGTAATGAAAAGGTCTATATCGTCCTGCCTTAATATCTCCCTAACTATTATTCTCAGAGACGTAAATGTGGTCTCATTTTATGAGTTACATGGTCAGCTCACCGATACGACTTTGAGCTTGCGTCATTGGTGAGCGGATTGGTGGGAAGGGGGTACAGCGCAGATCAGCAAAAACTGGCGCTCTCGCTCATTTCCATTCAGTGTAGCTTACGACATAGACATGATAGCGCAGTGACTCGTTTGTTTGTATTTAGAGTTTGTCAAGTTAGATAGATTTAAGTAATTTTTGGACAATATTTATGTGTAAAAAAATAAAATAAACGTGTAAAAATGGATAAAAATTCAATATATCAGCCCCCGAAAAAGCCAACTGGGAATATAAATTACGCATGTCGTTGGAAAGGAAAGTTTATAGGTCAAGCAGAGATACCAATGCCTGGTGCCGAGCGAGCGAGACTATTTCGGGAGCGTCGCAAAGTAGGCACGCTGCTGTCGGTGAACGACGCTGACGGCGCGAGCACATCTACCGCTGCTTATTATGCCTTATGTCTCTTACTTCTCATATCACAGACCAGTATTGAACAAAATTGTCGTCGAAATAAATATCACGTACCATTTAGTGTCTGTTTTATGTTAAAATTAAATTTAGTACGCAATGTCTCGTTTTTATTTCAATCCAATACACTAAACGTGACTCGCTGACAAAAAGGATTACCAATTTATTTATTTGTAGAGTTGGCCAAATGAAGGATCTAAAATTTTCTATTGAAGACTTTCAGTTTTGTTAAAAAAAATACGATGGTGGCTCTCCCATTTAGTTGGTCGATCTGTAGCTCGAAGGAACTTCATCCAAGGTCTGTAACGTTTCACGTTAAACCAACGGCCGTATGCCTCGACACAGATCCACACGATTTTTTTTTTAATTTTTGAGGCCAGATTCCATGTAAAACTATTAAATTTATCCCATAATTTGAGTCACAAAAATTATAGTCCTGCATAATTTTACTGAAGATGTAGAAATCAGTTCGAAATTTTAACGAGCACATAATATTCGCTAACAAACAGTTTACAAACTTTTGTTTATATGAATTTTCTTTTGTATATTTTTATGTGTTAAGATACCAGATATATATGCATTTTTTTTATTGATTTTTTTTTTAGAATTAAATTTGATGAACGGTTTTAAGCAAATTTATATTACCCACTTTTAATGGATCGTCTCCACTTTTAATGGATTTCTTTTCACGTAACTAATATATATATTCTACATATGATGCAAATCGGACCACAAATACAATTTTTGTAAAATCTCGACTCCCAGCGCCACCTAGCTGGTCCAACTAATTCAGAAACCTTCACGGGCGTGTACACAATAACTCACCAACGTTTCATCGCAGTCGGATAGAGTAGAATAGGAACGCATACGGCACAAACAAACAATTATTATCATTATTATTTTTTTATTTTTTATTTTTGTATTTTTACGGGCATCGACTGCTAAGGTCATTAGCCCTCGTCACAATCTTAAAAAAGGATAGTATTACCATCAGGGTCGTCATATGTAAGGGTGTAAAGGGCCCTTACATTTTATTTAAAAGTACAAACTACACAAAAACATTAAGGCACAACAACAAATACAACACTTATGGGGTGTAAAGGGCCTCGATCTTAAAATTTGAGATAAAATTCTCAAAGAACATGAAAGTAAAAAAAAATATAAGTCTGTACAATACCATTTATCTTCTTCTACCTGTCTCGTTTATTTATTAATTTTAGTACTCTTGGGGCGACCAGAACCACCGTTAAGCAGTATATCAGTCGCCCCAGGATGCCGTGGCAATTATTATTATTATTCTCTTGGGCAAGCCCAGTAAAAAGCATCCTGGCCGGCCCAAAGGCAAGGCGCAGGAGCTATAACTATTGTTCTGACAAGCATTGTATATGGTAACATGAACTATTGAATACTATGGGTGAGATATATGAATGAAAGACAAAATACAAGACATAAAAATTTATGAACTGCCAGATGTTAACGGCCATTGTCCCCCGCCTGCAGCTCCACCTGATCGTCCCCTTAAATAACAGGCGTTATATTATCGCTCGAGCTTGTGATGTACCGACGGACCAAGCGGCATGTATCCAGCAACACAGCCTTCTGCATTGGTCGGAACAGATTTGCTGGTGCTCCAACGGATCATAATGAATCATGCAGAGAACGTGGAATCTCTCCCATCGCGCCCAAAACCACCGGGACCACCATTACGCTCTCCTGGTCCCAAATCTCCCTGACTTGTTCTGCAAGATCCCTATACTTCACTAGTTTTTCCGTGTACTTCTTCACTATGTTGGTGGACAATGGGATTGTGACATCAATCAGGAAGGTGATCTTCTCCTGCTTCTTGGTCAGAACGATGTCTGGCCTATTATGCTCCACTTTCCGTCCGCCAGAACAGTACGATCGTAGTACAGTTTATACTGACGTCCTCTAATACAGGCTGAGGAGCATACTTAAAATACGGGACTGAAACGGCAAGGAGACCTAGGTCCAAAGCGAGTCTCTGATGAAGTATCTTCGCCACGTTGTTATGTCGGACTGTATATTCTCTTGGAGCTAAAAACTGACACCCGCTAACGACATGTTCGATGGACTCGTTGGTCGATCCACAAAGACGGCACAGGTCAATGGTTACAGCAGGATCCTTGGCGACATGCTTTCTGTAGCTGAGTGTGCTGACGACCCTATTCTGTATAGCAAATACAAGGCCCTCCGTCTCAGCAAACAACTCGGCATACTCCAGCCAGGCCACAGACGCATCTCGTTCAACCGCTTCATCCATAAGCGCCGCATAGTACCTCCCATGCAACTTCCTCGAACGCCACCTATCCATCACACTGATCTCGGAGAAGGTATCTTCAAGGGGCTGAAATTTCTCATCACTGAGAGACGCAGTGGGGTTAGACTACTGTCACTTTTTACTATAACCCCGTGGCGCAAGCTGGATTGGCTCTTCTCTAGGAAGTATTTCCGGAGATTCAGCAGTTGTTTTGCATGAACCTCCCGCAAATCCACAACGCCTCTTCCTCCTCTATTCCTGGACAGGTGAAACCGCTAGATGGAGCTGAGCGGGAGATGGGAGCGGTGTCGCGTGAACGATACACGCATCATTCTATTAAGCCCTTCAAGGTCTGTCCGCGTTCAATTTATCACGCCAAAGCTATAGGAAATCAACGAAACGGCAAATTTGTTAATGGTCTTTACCTTATTAGAACCACTCAACTGGGAACTCATGACACCTTACTCTACTCTTGAAGCCAGATGTAAGGGTCTCTTTCGCTCGACTATGGCTAATTCCAATATCCTGCAGGAAACCAAGGTACTTATATGTCTCACCACGCTGCATTGCATTCATGAGTGCAGGAGCATCCATTTGCGGCACTTCACACGCCTCAACCTGCGACCATTTTCCTCTCTTCATGGCATTGACCCTACACTTGTCAAGACCAAAACTCATGCATATGTCGACACTGAACCTCTCGACTAATTTGACAAGTTGCCGGATCCCTTTTTCAGTGTCAGAAATAAGCTTAATATCATTCATATACATGAGGTGGCTAAAACTGTACTGCTCAAGAGCAAAACCCTTCTTGTACTTCTGTAAGATGGAAGACAGAGGGTTCAACGCTAAGCAAAACCATAGAGCGCTTAAGGAATCGACTTGAAAAATGCCTCGGTTGATCTGTGTTACTCCGACCTTAACGGGGTTCTTATCTGGAATAGTCAACAAAAGATTTGTGCACCACTTACCCATAACGACACTTAGGCACTCAACGACAACGGGATCGACTTTGTAGAGACACCTCTATCAACCAGGAGTGCGGAACCGAGTCAAAGGCCTTCCTGTAGTCTATATAACCAGTATATAGGCTGCCCCGACTCTTCTTTGCCGTTACAGAGATAACGTTATCAATCACTAGCTGGTCTTTGCAGCCCCTACTACCATGACGACACCCTTTCTGCTCCTCAGCTAAGATCTGATGCCTCTCAAGATACTTATTGATTTTTGCAGTGAGAATAGAAGTAAAAAGCTTATAGGGTAGTAGGGAGACAGGTTATTACCTGTCTCCCTACTACTATCCCGTCCCTTGGCAGACCCGTCCAAGTACAGACCAATAGGTCTGTACTTGGACGGGTCTGCCTTCGCAGTAGAAGATTTCGGGATCAGATAGGTCATCCCCTGGGTGAAAAAGGTCGGCATTAGACTTGCATCTCGCAAGATGGCAAAGTAAAATTCTGCAAGACGCTTGTGAACAGAAGAAAAGCGCTTGTACCAAAGGTTATGCACTCCATCAATCCCAGGCGCCTTCCAATTATGGGTTTTCCTAATCGCCTCCTGTACATCTTGTAGAGTGATTAAATGATCTACCACTGTCTGGACTCTATCAACTCGTTTTCGTTCCTCACGGATCCACCTTGCCCCACTGTTATGCTGTGAGGAACACGACCAAAGCGGGCCCCAATAACCCAAGACCTCCTCACTAGTAGAGGACGCGTTCGCCTGAGGTTGTTGCTGAGGTGAAACCTGCAACCGCTTATACAGCTTCTTTTGATTGGTACGGAACAAGCTCACTTGTTCCCGGCGCATGTTACTCTGCCGATACCGCCGTAGCCGACATGACAATACCATCAATCGTTGCTTTAGCAAATCCAGGATTTCATGGCCTGTGGTGTTTTCCGGGTTCTCATACGTTCGGATTATCGACTCCGCCGCCGATCGGATCCTTCCACTGGGGTTAGCAGATGATAAGAAACTGGACAAACGACCAATCTCTTTTCTCAGCTTATCGACTTTCCTACACAGTCTCTCTCCAAGGTGGACGCTGGGGACTCTTATGCATTGCAGGAGCGACAATTCTCAGGCCATTCGCTTTGACTGCCGTGATCGCACCGATGTACACTAACTCATGGAACTCAGTTATGGAGGATACTAATCTTACTTTTTCTTCAAGAATCTCATTAATAAATCTCACTATGTTCCTCGTTCCGCAATTAACCCTCAGCCTTGGTATACGCTGTCTGGCCGACGGATCCATACCACCATACAGCATCTCGTTCTCAGCAAATTGATCGGAGAGGGGATTGTCGGCTCTTATCGTTTCTTCTACAGCACTTTCATCTGAAGATGGGCTGGACAACAACCCTAACTTCCTAGAAACATCAGCTCGGATTAACTCCACCACATCCGCAGGAACCCTTAAAAAGGGATCTGCGCTGATCCAGGATGTTTTGGACAGACTTACATCGTAGCTCAGGGAACTTCTCAACCATCGCTTGGTGCAGCGGAACACTATACGGTTTCATGTCCGATTCCATTTTTGTTATAGGTAGGTACGGTAAAGGAAGGCATTATGTTCATCTGTCCATTTAAACCGCTTCCTATCCCGGAGTTCTACAGCACTGGGTGACTGAACTTCAGCCACAGAAGACGTTCCAGGCCTTGTGGTACCATTAGGTGAGGCGCCGCCACTCGCTCCAGCACTCCTCATCCCAGACTGAACATCACGACGGCTCCGAAGGGTGTCAGCCCGCAACAACCTACCGCCCCGGTATTTATTCACATCGTTGTACTCCATTAATTTTCAAAACAAATGGGTAACAGGATAAGCTCCTGCGGGCAAGGCTCCGACACCTCTAGAAACGGCCGCCCCTAACATGGGAAACAGACGCCGACCAATCTGGAACAGACGCGTTGGATTTAAAGTACCTGTTATGGTCCGTGGGTCGGCCTTTTGAAGAACACCATCTACCCTGTATATCTACAAGGCCTTCCTCTATCCGCCATCTTGAGGACGCGCCCAGTAGGGGGACAGGATCCCCCCTGGGTTATTATTATTATTATTACCTTTGGGCGTTGAGATGCAGGTTTCCTGGTCAATTTGATACCACTACTCAATGCGGAGATTTGAAGCTAGAGAAACTGAAAGATCGGCGAATTCCTTTCGATTTGAAGTTTGCTGCAGATCTCCTCCATGGTACTTTGCCGGAATGTCGTGAATTACAACTGCGGGTGCCATTTCGGAACATCAGGAGCTTTAGGCCCTACTTCATTAGAAGAGTTTCTGAGTTATCTCCATTATTAAGATGCTTTGGTCTGGCAAATAGTTTCGCTTATCTATTAAATCTTTTTTCTCGTCCATCTATTGATGACATACATCGAATTATAGTTGGTAACACTGACTACGTTATGCTAGATGGTGTATATGCACATATATATATACATGTTTAATATATATATATATATATATATATGTTTGTATCCATTTTCATTCTTATTTCAGTGTCTAACTATTAACCTTTTCCATTTAATTCACCTTCTGAAATAATATTTTAACTTTATATTAGTTAAAATAGTTTTATTCGGAATTATTTTCTGCTTATAGAAATTATTTACTGCTTAATAATAATCATAATTTATTAATACTCTGGTTTTATGCGTTTTTATTACTTTATAATTCTTACTGTTTTAAAATATATTATTATAAAATTATGTTCTGATTTTCTATATCATAAATTTTGAATTGGGTTTTTTAATTGTAAAATACTAAATTGTTATTCTTTGTGATTGTAGTTATTATTACTGGATAATGTAATAGATATCAGTTATTATTATTATTAAAATTGTTTTGGACCATTTTATTTTATGATTATGCACAGACTCATAACTGGCATTTATTAACGTATATATGTAAATTATTGATTTATAAGATGGTAAAGGCGATGGTCTGATTTTCTTGCCGCAAGTTTGTTTCTTGAACGAAATTAACGTATTTTTGTAAACTTTTTGTGAATAGTGACTTAAACTTTAATTATTATTTTCATTGTTGCGAAGAAATTACACAACTAAAAGAAATAATCGCTTCCAAAAAAAAATTCTTATTTCAAGCCTACGTGCGAAAAGCAATCTCTATAAAGAGACTGTAAGAGCACTCGGGTTGGAAATATCCAACCTAAAAACTGATGAGAATTTAAAAAAAAAAAAGATCTCGGGGTAGCATAAAGAAATTAGTTGACGCTAATTCTAAGCAAAGAGAAAAAATTTAAAATCAGATTTAATG
Source organism: Lycorma delicatula (assembly GCF_047948215.1). Lineage (NCBI taxonomy): Eukaryota > Metazoa > Arthropoda > Insecta > Hemiptera > Fulgoridae > Lycorma > Lycorma delicatula. The sequence goes on along the minus strand of NC_134461.1, from coordinate 76,300,709 downwards.
AATGCTAAAAAGACATCGGCAGATCTAAAACAGCAATTATCATTATATAAAAGTGTAACACCAAGTTTAAAAGCAATTGAAGGAAACCGAACAAAAATACATAGACTTTTCCATTTGCACAAAAATTGTGATGAAATTAAAAATAATTTTTTGCAAATAGTTTTGCAAATAATTTAATTTTGTTTGTTTTATTATTTTAATTTCATTTTCATTTTTATGTTATGTTATTAAATTTTTCTTTTATTATTTTTTTCTTATTTTCTGTTGTTTGTTTTTGTTATATGTTATGTTATCTGTGTTATGATTGTTTTTTATTTTTTTATGTTACGTTTTTTATTTTATTTTTGATTATATTTTGTTTATGATATTTTTTCTGTTTTTTTGTTGTTTTTTCAATGCTTTTGATATGATTTGTTAGTTTAAAAAAAAAAAAATATTTTTTTGGAATTAAATAATGGATTAAAAAATAAACTGAGTTTTTATTTATAATATAACAAAGATCACTGTGTAATAAAATAAATTCAGTTATTCCTTTCAGGTAATCTATAAGAGAATCTTCCCACCGAGGAACGAGTAAAAGAGTACATTCCTTATGTTTCTCAAAACAAAAATGATGTTTTCTGATGTTTCTCGAAAAAAAATGAAAAATAGATTATAAAATTGTAAATCTGCAAAAAAAAGAGCAAAATAATCAATGCTTCAAAATCCAAACAATCTGATGTGGACAACATATGATTTCCTTGTACGCCTTATAATTACATTTATACATTTTTTTAAAATGAGAAGTAGATCAAATTTTATTTCATTAAAAACTTTTATAATTTTCGTATATATTTTTTTATTATTGAACTATTTTTAATCATACCATCCATGAGAGGTTAATAATTATTAATAAATCAGTATATTTAAATTAAAAAAAAGATGAAATCTGATTCGAACCGATGTGTCTTCCCCTAAGATCGAAATATTTCATTAATTAAAATTTTATTTGCCTGTAACGCTGGAACCGATGAAAATAATTACCACTTACGATATATCGTTGAAAAGCTCTCAATTACGGCTTATTAATGCAGTTAAAAAGTCCAAAATCCAAAATTTGGACTTTTTTACAATTTTGATTCAGTCGATTGCAATCAAAAGAGAAGGTACACAGCTGCATGTTACTACAACAGTCCTAAATCCAAAATTTCAACACCCTACGGCTGACCATTTTTTAGTTACGTGAGATAAGTACTACGTACAGACGTCACGCCAAAACTACTGGTGTAAGTACCCTGTAAAGAACAAGAGTTCACCCTAGTCCTGTTTGTGCTTTCTTCAGAGCAGAGGACATAATCAGTGTTTTGTAATTGCATAAACAACCAACAGTGGTTAGGAGGTGCAAAGAGTGGCAAAAGGACAATCAGGCCTCTGGCTGCCCATATCTCACTGCAAACAGTTATCACATTTGTAGGTTTGCCCAACAAAATAGTAAATATTAGTATGTAAGTAGATTAGCATAGCTTATCTTATCTTATTTACTTACGGAAACCTAGACAGGTTAGAAATGAAGTTGTCACGAGGGGAGGGAGAATGTTTCTATCTTCTCTTCTAGAAGCCAAGCTAGTCGGCAGGTACATCTACTGTATATCAAAAAGTAATCTGATTAATATATCATTAAGACTTAGGGCAGAGCTGGTAGTTCCCTCCCTCTAGTATCATAATGTGAGCAGTTGAGGTTTCTTGAAGGCCCTTGAAGTACCTCTGCAGCGGTTTGCAGATGAGTTATTCCAAGGGTAATGAGTTTACGGCAGTGTTCTCTGTTTTGGCAAATGGATTTGAGCCACTTGCTTTAAGCCAACTGCAGTCAAAGAGACAGTTTCTGCCCCAGTACTAGTGCTGATGCCTGTGCCTGTTAGGGCAGATCAGAAATGCTCTATGCTGAGGTGCTTAAAGGCAAGCGGGAGGCCAGCTAAGCTTGCAAGGAGCCAGAAGTCATCTTCATAAATAGGAAGGAGGGCTCCACAAAAACAATTAAGAAATTTGAGATAATTTCAAACTGCCCTTCAGGGCAAGAGGTCACATTATGATACTAGAGGGAGGGAACTACCAGCTCTGCCCCAAGTCTTAATGAAATATTAATCAGATTACTTTTTGATATACGGTAGATGTACCTGCCGACTAGCTTGGCTTTTGTCATTGGAAGAGAAGATAGAAACATTCTCCCTCCCCTCGATTTTTCTTCTTGTAGAGTCAAGGAGTACATTACATGATTTGTAAGTGTTGTAGATTTGGTCATAGAGCAAAAGTTTGTCAATGTGCTTCACTCTGTGAACGAGGATCCTAAGCATGAAGAATATCCCAAAAGGTCTGATGCCCCTACATGTGTAAATTGCCGAAGGTCGTGCAAGGTTTGCAAGCACTTACCCCCGCAGTATATAGAGATTTCACCTAATTAAGGTCTTATTTTTCTTAGGCACATTTGTTAACAATAAAAAAAAATATTTGCAGAATCACACCTCCACCCTAAAAACGATAAAATAAACTAATGGCTAAGTGGATATACTGCATCAATAGTACCCCCTCTCACACAAGGAGCATTAGTGTAGCACTGATGTATAGCTGTTGTAGTCCTCTGCTATGCTGTGACATCATAAGTGGCCGCTAGTACCAACACACCTGCGCAAATGAAATATGGTATGCACATGTGCTTTAGTTAGAACCATTAAATTAAATAAACAAAAAATATTTTATTTTAAATTAAGTTGTGTGTGTGTAAGCCGTGCATCAGAAAAAACTGCTTGACGGGAAAGTCCTACAATTGTGCTGTCAGTTTTTTTTGTTGTCTTGGAAGATAATAACTCAATTTTTTGTAGCTATTGACAGTCCAATCTGTGAGAAAAATAATCTTCTAAAAGATATTTTGGGCAAGCTGATAAACAATTTACCATGCCTTAAGGAATTTTGTAGCCAGTAACTGCAATTTTGTACTTGGCCTCAGCTGGTTGTTTTTCCACTCCTGGTTTTGCAAAGTTTATATATCAAATGTGTTGACTTATTGGTAACTCTGTGGAGATTTCTACTTAAAATTGTCGTCACATGTTAAAAGGTTTATATTGAAATAGGTCTGTACAATAAAGACATGTTTATCCTTGGAAAATAATGTAGCTGACACAACATTAAGGAATGGGTACCAAAATGATACTAGTGCATGATAATATTATTTCAGCTGTTTCATGTATATAAACCTACAGTTTACTGCTGCCATCTGACAAACAGACTTCCATTATGTGAATTTAATAAATATATCCTCAGCAAAGTGTTTTTTTCACAATTTTAAGAAAAGTTTTTATTTTTTCCATCAATGTTCCTTTAATGTTCACCAGTCTAAATCATCTCATTGTAGAAGTAGAAGGTAGTTGTACGTAATCTCTTGTAAGACATACACACTGTTTTCAGATTAAAATGTTTTGAATATTTTACTAAACATTTTAATCAGTAACAGTTATTTGCAATATTATAATAAGTATTTAATTACAATTATAAAAATACTTTGCAATAATAAATAATATAGTAGACTGGATAATCTACTTTACTGTAATAACATTAATGTAATTTCATTTCTATAAGATTGATAATTATAACTACACATGAGTGTGTAAAAAGGACGGTAAATTTGTTTTAAGATATTTTATGTTCATCAAAGCAAATAGAACTAGCCTTTGTGGAACATAATCTTAGTTAGATAATCTGTTAACAATTTGATACTTTGTTAAATGATTTGATGAAACTTTACATGCATTTTTATACAAATACTATCTTTCATTGTGAAATAATGTGTGTAATTGCATTTGTATGAATTTTTTTATCGATTCTCCAGTTTCTTTTTTAACAGGCAGAATCAATATTTGCGTTTTCATCAGAACCATTTACTGTCAATTTTGCACATTTCTTTCTTGAACAAAATGAAAAATCAATATCATCAGCAAGTACTAATGAACTTCAGATTTTACAGTTTTTAACAAAACTTGTTTTTGAATGTGTTACTCATGATAAATTGTCTATGTTATCTATCTGGCTGAAAATGCTTCAAGTAAGTATACTTAAATTATTCTAAATAGATTAATAATACCTTTTTAACTTGTTGCAGACTGGATGAAACTGATAAAAATGACACTTTAAGCAGGTCACTTTATGAGTTTATTAATTAATTTTCTGTATTAACAATTTACAGTGTATTTGTTTTTTTCTGCATAGAAAATGTTTAGACTGGTAAAAAAAAAAATATATTTTTAAGGGGTTCCTTTCTGTAATTCCTTTCTGAATTCTTAGTAATTCATGCTCCCAATTTCAATTACTAAGAATTTTTTATGCCATGGACTAGAGCAAGTTAGGAATTGTTTTGCTACACTATAGTATTCAAGCCAGTGCAGTTTTATTCACAGAGCAGTTTGTTTTTATTAACAGATTTTTTGTATTTTCTTTTTTTTTAATTTCACTAAAGAAAGTTGGTATTTATAGTTAATCAGATGTATTATTTTTAAAATTATTTTGGAGTTAGGACACATTTTTTGTATAATTTAATGTGATATATATTCATGTCAAATGAATTTTTTATGTCAAAATCTTCTGATAAATGAAATGTGGTAGTAGCTATAACATCATTACAATTCGGATTTTCCATCTGTTTTAATATTTATAACAGTTACAATTTGTTATAGTATTCAAGTTTCATTTTAAGTTTTGAATTTATTTTGTAAGAGAAAATGAGTGATCTTTTATATACTCAAAACATTTATACCTGAAAAAATATTACTTATTTTTTCAATTTGTTTTTCTTTTTTAGTATGTTGAATTAGATATAAGCATAATTTGATAGAATTTTTTTTTTATTCTAGTAATCATTGTTTTTTCATATTATTGTTACTATAAACCTTGTGTATTATTGCACATTCTCAACCAATTGATCAAAAGATATTACTTTTTTTAGGAGGGGGATTAGTTTGGTTAATGTCTTTTCTTCATTCACTGCGATAATCTGTTTAATCTAAATTGTTTAATTATTATTGTTGTTATTAGAAAATGGAAATCATTTCTTGCAATTCTTCAGGTTACACTGTATACAGTTAACTTTTTGTTTGCACAGTATTTTTCTCTAGTTTTGGAGTTTTTTGAAAACTTACAAATTTTCTATCTCTGAACAGATAATTTTAGGTAACTTTAATAATTATACTAATTTTTACTTCTAAAGTCACTAAATAATGATGAAAGGTAATCATGTTGGGAATTTAAGTAAATAATTATTTTTTTAATTTACTGTGTTCTTAGATATCATCATTCTGTTGAAAGAATCAGATTGAAATTCAAATGTTACACATTATGAAAAATTAAAATTGTATAATGTGGTGGAACCACTTAATTGTAAAATATTTACAGTGCAAGCAGAAATTAACAAATTAATAAATTTTCAGTTATTTAGGTTTGTTAAATTTGTGTCAGTGTATGAAGTAAGAATACAAGTTTTCAACAGCTATACAACACTGTTAATAAGAGCATGAGAAAGAGTCAGAGTGAAAGTAACTAAAATGTTGACTCTTCTTTGCTGATTGAATGTGAACTGTGAATATTTTCTGTGTACATAGATGTAAGGTACTGACTGCTGAGATATGTTTCCTTTGTAGATTAAGAAGTGTGACAAACTGTCTATGTACAGCGTCAGTTTTAAAACGCTGGTACAAAATCATTTTATATGGTATCTAAGTCGGTTATTTTGTTTTATATTCACAAAGGAATCAGTTTTATTACACAATTTGAACGATGTAAAATGTTTTATTTAGACTAGAAAGAATATGACCATTTTTTCTCAGAAATGTGCTTGTGTGTGTGTGTGTGACTTGTGTATTATAATTGCTATGAGGGTTACGGATTTATTTATTATTTACAAAAATAGCTTATCTTACTAGCAACATACCAATGTATTGAAAAACATAATAAATTATGATATATGGCACACAAAAAAAAATGTTTAGTATTCACAGAGATATCTACTTAATCAGAGTGTTTTTTCTTAGTATTAATAATTACCATAATTTTAAAATATTAAAATTATAGAAAGGTATGTTTACTATCTCACTGATATCAAATTAAATATTCTATTGCCATTACAATCTTTTGGTAGATAATAAAACTATTCTTATTTTTTAATTATAAATTTTTAATTTACCTGATCTGATTATTCTCAATTTTTATTTTTGAAAATACTGGGTTAACAAAGAAGAATACCAGGGTTTTAATTTGTTTTAATGTCTTCTACTTTTACAACTATTACAGGCTTTGAAGTCACTGACTAAGGTGTATGTGCTGACTTCGCGATTGAAATGTTGCAGCATGAAGGTGATGAATTTCTTGGATGAGTTGACATTTCATCTCAGTGGAAAAGTAAACACTCGCATCTGGGATCAGGAAATGAACTCTTACAATGCAAAAGGAATCCCTCCAAAATCAAATGTTTTCTGTGCAATATCTCGACAGCAGATTTACGAGCTGTTCTTTTTTTGTTGAAGCAACATTACTCCAGACATGTTATTAAAGTATGGTACAAACTCTCCTGGTGGTTGAATGTATTATCACGTGATTTTTTTTTTACTCCCTGTATAATAAATGAATTCATTAGTAGAGTGTACAAGATTTACTAATTAGTAAATTTGAACATGATGATAGAATTAGAATTGCAAAATAATAAATTTAATTTATATTTAAAAAAACATTCAAATTATGGCAAAAAAAAATAGTTTTTATACTATTTATTTCATCAACTGATTGTAACTGCAGCTGAATAGTTCAGTTTTCATCAGTAAGTGAGATGATAAACATATATGTTTTAATTTTATAACTAATGTTTGATTAAATTTTAGTAGAAAAAATGTTCTTAAAAAAAGAGAATTTTGCAAAAGTTAATTAACATGGGAGAAAAAACAAAAGGAGTAAGTGCAACAAAAAAAATTTGTACATAAACAATATATTCATTTAAACTTTTATAAATAAATTGCAAATGTGTAATTTTTTTTAACCAATCACACTTTTTGCAAGAAATAAGTTGTCTAAGTTGGGTAAATAGCTAATTCTAAACACAGTACACTACAGTGTATCAATGTAACAACTGTTGGATGTCTGTTAGCTCCCTAGCGTGGATATTATATCTGTGCATCCATTACACCCTCTGATAATATGTTAAACTTATCAGAGCGGCAGTGGTTTCTCTTATCATTTAAGCCTAGCAGGAAAGCTTTAGTTTGAAATCCAAAGAGGATCCTGCTCTTTCTGATTGATGTTGATAATGCTAGACCTGGGATCCTTGACTGCATAGAGTAAATGGTTCCAAATTGGAACATGATAACTATACAAAGATATATATGTACGTATAGGTAACAGTATTAGGTTTCAGAAATGAATTAGCCATATCAGAAACCTACAATGGGTCCTGTAATAGTTCGCTTCTGAAAAAGTAATCTGTTCCTCTACATGATGATGCTAGATGTAGAAATGATTGACTCCAGCCCCTACATGCTGGGTATTTTATACAGGAATGCCATTAATCTAAATTGATTGATGGTGCAAAATGTAGGAAGATTTATTGTGGCTTATTAATGTCAGTGGCACTGTGTACCTGTAGATTGTGGTGTAATCAGGCTTAGTGGGATGATAAGCGACAGCAAATTCCTCTAAGGAAAGGTATTATTCATTTGTTGGTTGTATGCCGAACTATACTTCTTAGGAAATTTGTAAGAAGGTACACTCTTATGCATAAAAACTAACAAATTTCTTTTTTTAAAGATGTCTGATGAAGTACTCTTAAAGTTATGTGTGATCTTTATGTTGCAGATGTCTCAGAACTGGTTTGCTCTTATTTGAAAAATTTATGTCAGGACAGATTCCTCTGTTGGAGGAGCCCTCCCTGCAGATGGATTTTTTGATCTCATTTTATAGTTGTATGGATAGATCACCATTTCTTCCTCACTGTCCACTCATTTTCCTTATCAATGATCCCTTCTTCCCTGTGGTTAGACATCCATATGTTAATGCATCTTTGGTACTTGTGGGTTTTTGTGACAGGGAATGTTATCTCTGCTCATACTTTGTCAGGTATTCTCATTTCTCATCCAACAGTTATTAACATATTACAATGTGTATTAAGCAGGAGTAATACTTGATATAAGTTGTAGTAATTATTTTTGACAGCATACAGATTTTTTAACGTGAATCCTTGAAGAAAGAATAATGCATTTTGTTTACAAATGATTTGTGTATTACATCTCTACACTTTAGAGTTTCAACATTGAATAGATCGACTTCAGAGAATGTGGAGACCATGCCCAGTGGCTTGCAGTATTTTTATTTTATTTTTGAGAGACATTCTTAGGAGGCTGTTAAGTAATGATAATCTTTTCTATGCAATATATTGTATGTCATTACAAGATTACAAGAGGATATTTTACAAGGGATGGGTGAAGAGTAATGCATACTGACTAATTAATAACTCCCAAAGAGAAAGAAGTATTCAAATGAAATAAAAAGGCAAACCAGTTTTCTCATCCTTACAGTGAACAATTCCAGTAGTTTTTGTTAATCAACAACCTCATTTCGTTATCTGAAATGAATGCTCATTTTTCATTCTCAATATTTGTATTATCAACTCCCATTGCTCAAAATTGATTACCCACCAATAAACAGTAATTCAGTCAGCAGCTTGTAAATAACAATGAATGTTCAGAATTCACGTATTTGGCTGTTCGAATTCAATCACTGCACTTTTTTTAAATGTATGCCATAGCAGGTATACTTAATTTCATAGTAAAGGTTTTGAATAAAGAATGAGTGAACAGAGTCCATGATAATTTTGTTGCGTAGTGTTTGTACGTTGTTAAAAATTGATTTAATCATATTTTTTTATTACTTTTAGCTATTAATTTTTAGCTATTTTTCCTATAAATTACACATTTATTTAGTAGAAAAAAATTATTTTTTTTTAAATTTGAAAATTCATGCATTGTAGGGTTAGTATATATGATCCAAAAAAATTACAATGAAATTGTAAATGGAGAGACACTTACCGTTTACAAATGAAATTATCATTTCTTCTGCCCCAAAAAACAAAAATTTCTGTTATATAAATAAAATTATTTTTAACAAAATGATAGAGATATCAAAAAAGGTAAGACACTTAATTTTTTTGAATGTCACTGCATTTTGTTAGATTATTCTTTATTTTTATTTTTTATTGTGAAATACTGCTTGTTATCTTATGGATTTATTATTAAAATATATTGCCATATAGAACAAACAAATACAAATTTTATATAAATGAAATACATCTTACCAGCATGCTGATATGAATGCAAGATCTTTCGGCTTGAAACCCATCATCAGGACATAAATTATTTCACTAAAGTTAAAAACTTAAAAGATCACTGTTAAAATACAAAACAGTCATGACTGTATGGTCCTACCAGTATATTGAAGGAAGAAACATGTACTCTGGTGGATTATTCCTGTAATCCATGTTCTTTGTATCAGTATTCCTTCAGTTTAAATGAAGGCTTTAAATGAAATATGTGGGTTGTTAAAAAAATTTCTTTTCTAATGATTTAAGTATGAATGTTATAGTTTAAAACATAATTTATACAGCATGCTTGTGGCGACGTAAACATCTACAATATAAATTCACTTGTATTAAATTGATCTTTGTAATATTTTCATTTTAATAGTTTACATAATGTAAATATTTCTTTCATTTGGGTCTGGTTTAAATGCATTTATTATACGTAATCAATTTTTTTAATATTACGAAACGAAACACATTTGGCCCCGTAAAGGTTGAAGTACAAAAGTAATATTTGAACCTAGTTTAGTAGGTTAAACAGTGTATGTATATTATAGCTATATTAGTTAAAACAGTAATCAATGATTATTGATTAGAAAATTGGTAATTTTAAGTAAAACAACAGTCATTAATGTTTTTTGTGTTGCTACTGTACTGTATTTGCAATGGCAACTTTGAGCAAAGTTGTGTGGTGTTCTTACAAAAGTGTTGAAATGATGAAAGCTCTGCCCCCCCCCCCCCATTTACTTTTAGATGTTGTAGGCAATGTAGATCAGTTTTAAGCATTTGTGCTACTTTTTATATTATTTGAGTACCTACTAAAAAAGAAAAATAGTAAATAAATACAGGTAAGGTGAAGATAAATAAACAGACTTAAATAATTAGCTGTACGGTTTTATAGCATGTCCATTATTGTTTGATTATTCTGATTAAATTATAATATGCACTCAGAAAAAATCTAAGCACAAACCATGGAAGTAGAGTGAACTGTTCTGGCATATGCCTTACAACCAAGGGAAACCATGGTAAAACATTGGTCAGAATATCAACATTATTTTAAAACATTCAGCGTTATAAAAAAATAAACGTTACGTTATCAGAAATAATTATAAGTTCTTCCAATTATCTTACATTCTGAAATAAAATTAATTAAGAAAGAATAATCTCATATTTTTTGAACATATTCTTGTCAGGAAGGAGCCCTACATTAATTAATATCAAAAATTTACAGATGTCTTGTAAATGTCAAGAACAAATCCTTGTTTTGATATACGAGAAATTAAGTTTTATTACCTTAAGGTATATATTTGCTAGGCAACATGATAATTTTCCTTCTTAATATTTGTAATTAACACTAATATTTTTTGTTTTTCTTTTGTAAAAGAAATAACAATTAACATAATTACAAAAAAAATATTATAAAAGTTAATAAGTAATTAAGTCAATAAAAGTTTTTCAGTAATACAATATTTTAAAAATATTTCTAATATAAATTTAACACACAACAAAATCCGAAAGAAATTAACCAAATAAATATAAAAAAAATATTGTGCTTGCAATAATAATTAACAATATTACATTCAAGGAAGAAAGAAAAATTAATTTTACATAATATAAAACTAAGTATTTAATCTTAATGAAAAATTTCTTCACAATATTTCCCAATAAGGATGTAAAACATTACAATACATTTAAAAATGAAACAAAACATGATTCGAAAACATATACTAAGATTTTTTTTTTTTTTTATTTTACTTGAAACACTGATTTTCTGTATTAATTTTAATAATTATTTACTAATAATTTTATATTTAAATAATTTCCTAATGTTTTTGTATACAGTTATGTTAGGTCATCAGAAATGAAGCTATATAAAAATTCAAGCAGAGGGGTTAAAATAGAAATAAAGGCAATCATGAATTATATATTAATATATATTTACAATATCTAATCATAAAACCGTTTTACATCCTGGTGTACTAGGTTTCTTGTACAAAGAATAAAAAACCAGGAGTTTCTTTTCTTTTATATAGAAAAAAGGTGCTTTATTGAAATTTTTAATGGTACCAGATTCATCTAACACAGCCAACATGGGTCTCATGTCTTTCACCTACACAACATAGTTACTGTGATTGTATATTTCAGTTCTTGCTCCTTGTTCAAGTCTCTCAATGCTTATCAAATTTTGTTATTTCAAAATCGGCTCATTTCCTCTCCACTATAACTTTACACTCTGTATAGTCATTCACTATGTTTCTGATACTTATTAGAACTGTCTACCACCATAATAGCTGTCGTATGCACTTCTGCTATCTCATTTTAGCTTTGCTTTTTCTAAAATTTTCCCTTACTTTTGGTTACACCTGTTTCCTTTAATTACTGTCATTCCTATATCTCAGCAGCATCTTCAGTTGATCTTCCTTAGCTGCTTTCCATTGAATGTATTTAACTTGATACCATTTACTGCATGCTTTGTCTTCCATAATATATCAACTCTTGATATATTGACATATATTTATATTTTTACATGATCATAAAATCTGATTCCTTTCTTTATTTCTTCATTTCAAATGTTTAAATCTGCTTCTTTTGTTTTAAAAATCAATATCTTCAATTTATTAATAATACTTGTAACTTCAGGATGACTTCTCTCAATACAGTTATAATACATTATTATTATTATTATTTAATTTTTTTATGAGGCAGGCAGATGAATCTGTTAGTTCATTAGAATAGAATTATATGCATTTAAATAATGAACAGAACATGCATGTAATTTCATAATCACAAATAACATTATATACAGAATGAATAAAAGTCACTTGATGCTAGGTAAAAAATAATTGCAAATAGCAAAATGTGGTATACAATAATTTTAGTCCACGATGTTGGTATTATGAAATGTTGATAATTCAGTCGTGTGAAGTTAGCAATACAATGATAAACGCCACTAACTGTCTAGATCTGTATCTCAGTGTACTGAAGTGAGCTGTAGTGTTTTGAATTGGTTTCACCAAAATATCTTTTGGTGTACTTGGACTATATGTTTTTGAAGTACATTCACAGTAGATAAATACTTGTTCATGCTTAAAAATTATGTAGTACCAGGGACTTATGACATGTGCTGAAAACATTCAAGAAATTTACTTTCAACTCGATGGCACTTCATTGCATTATGCCACTGCAGTCCACAATTATTTGAATGAAATGTTTGGCAGAAGTTCGATTGGTTGATGTGCAGATATTAACATGCTTCCATGCTCACCAGATATTACACCATTGGTTTTTTAGTACAGGGTGTTGTCAAGGAGTCTTTTTTATTTTAGAAAGCCTTACACAGTTGATAAACTGAAATATTACATTTACAACATATTCATTGATTTGGGCAATGATAGAGAAGTTTGCCCTAGAGTGTCAATGGTGTTGCCAAAAGACTGAAAAAATGGGTCAATGAAGAAGGAAAACATTTTGAACTCGTAATTGTAAGTATTGTCTTTAATAAATGAAATAAAATAGATTCAGTACTTTTATAAACAAGTGTCAAGTTACTTTTGCATCGCTGTGTATAATTATTTAATTTAATTGTGACATCTTATTCCATAACAAAACATACACACACATACACATAGATGATAGGAGTCTTGTTGTCCACCTTGTAAAAACAGTGTTGCCTATTTTGCTTTACTATTAATAATAATTTTAAGAAGTAAGATACAATATTTTCTTCTTAGTTTAAAAAAAAAATAATGAAATCAAATCATGACTTATATAAAGAATAGAACTTAAAAAGTTTTTTTTGTTGATAAAATAAATGTAGTTACATGTTTTGTACCAATGAAAATCCTAATCTTTGAACTTTGAAGGTCCTTATTTTGAAGATAACTTGATTTTGTACACCCTTGTTTTTTTAAGTTGTCATCCATTACAGTTGACCTTGGTGCTGTCATTGTTGGAATGTTACTGTTTCTCAGAAAGTAATGAATTAACTGTCACAAGAATTTTAAGAAGATAATTAGCGTTAAAGGGTGAACCTTTTCTCTTAATTTGGAGGTAACAATAATTATTTCATATTCAATTAATCGATGATTTTTTTAAATCAAATGTTTTATGGTAATTGATGCTTTTACTTTTTAAAGTTTGTTAGTAAACTTCACAGTAATAATCGATCAATATAATGACACAACCATCATAAAATTTAATTTTGTAATGTAATCAACCCAACCTCCTCTGCCCAGTCATACAAAACCTTGCATAATTCAGAATTTGAATAAAACCTGAATTATGGTCTTAACTCCTGGATGAAAGAATTATGTTGTCAATGATCGATTAAGAAATCAGTTTGAAAGTATATCCTTCTACAACCTCAAAATGTTAAACTTTGTTCAAAGTTTATATATAATCATGATCTCAGTAAGACAGATAATAGTACAGCCTGTTACTGGAATAAAAATTCATTTAATTTAATGTACGGAACCTTTTTACAGTGGTAAAAGCTCATTAGCTTTTAGTAATTTTATGAGCGAATAAATAATTTTGAAGATAGCAAATCTTCAAAATTATAAAAGTCTTCAAAGCAGTCATAAAACATCTAATTGATAGTATTTTGAATGTAGAGTATTCCAGCAAGTCAAGTCTGCCTTATCAATTTCAGTAGCAATTTTCAATACATTAACAACAGTATTCAAAAGAATCAATATTTTAAATATAAATAATATTGCTGTAATTCAACTCACTTGGATTTACATTGGATTCTTAGATTAATGCATCTTCTTAAGTTTTGTAAATGATTTTTACATTAAATAGGTTGTAAACAGCTGTTTAGTTAATATTTAAGACCTTTGATATTTACAAAATAATGAAGGTAACAAAATAAATATAATTTGATGAAGTTTGTGAATGTCATATGTAACAACTAAACAGATGTTATTCAATGATGGTTCCTTAATTTCTGAATCCGATGATCATATGATGAAATCTTAAATTATAAGTGCTGTACTTCCTCTGTCATGATGATCCTACAAATTTGATGAAATCTGCAAAAATATATAAATAGTCATTTAAATACTTGCGTTAGAAAAAAATTAATAAAATAAATAAACCTAATGTATAATGTATCCATCATTTCCCTGAGAAATGGAGCGATTGTGGAGGTTTAGATTCCTGGCCACCAAGATCACCTGATCTAACACCTTTTAGATTTTTGTGTCTCAGGATGCATGAAAAATATTGTATATAAGACAAAAATACAATCTCATGAGGAATTAATTGTTCGCATTATGGATGCTGCCTAGTAACTTAGGGATAGCCCTGAAGAACTATGAAGAGCTACAAAAGCAGTACAGAAGCGAGCCAAGAAATATTTTGAAACTGGCAGGCTTGTTTTTGAATGTTTATTATAAACTGATAGGTATGATATCTTCTGTATTGATTCTAAATAAAATTCTAATTTTTCTATACTTTCTCTGTTTTATTCGAATTATCTTACACCATTTTGTTCAGAATTAAGTTCTCTACAAGTTTTATTTAAAAGTTTTAGATGTTTATTACACATTTAACAAAGTTATTGTACGTTAAACATAAAAACGGGTTTTTTACCCTAATTTATTGAATTTCATCCCAGATTCCTTAAAAACTACTGCAGATACAGTTGTGGTAGGTATTTTATTTAATTTTTAAGATAAAAAACCATTGAAATCACTAATTCTGCCCCCTAATCAATGTCCAAAAAATTTCAGTATGACCTGTTTCACCGGGGTTGTTGAAGTATGAGTGAAATCTGTCATTAGCCATTACTCACAAACAAAGCATTTTAGGGCGCACATTTATATGAAATTTTCCATAAATTTAAGGTGTAAATTTAAGGAATATGTTATGAAAATCTCGGGAGAACTTTTTTATACACTCTGTATACAACTTGATTTCAATTCCTTTTTTTCTTCTTTTTATCCAATTTAGCTTCTCGGAATCACAGTCGGGTATTACTTCTGAGGATGATATGCGAGTGTAGTCTAGTTCAGTTTTAGGTCGACAATTTCTGAGATGTGTGGTTAATTGAAATCCAACCACCAAAGAACACCGGTATCCGCGATCTAGTATTCAAATCTGTATTAAACTAAACGTCTTTACTAGGATTTGAATGTTGGAACTCGCGGCTTCGAAATCAGCTGATTTGTGAAGATCGCCACTACAACAACCCAGTGGGTGTAATGTCAATTTCAAAAAAAAACAAAAAAACGGCAAGTTGGCTATAGTTTCAAACGTGTAAACCTCCCTCCTGAATATATTGTAAGACCAACCGTTATTTTTCTATTTGAGCTAAAGAACATATTAATAATATAAAGAAAGGCTGTTTCGATAAATCCAATTATGCTAATCACATTTTATAAAATAAACATAATAATTACAACTAATTATTATAAAAATAATTACAAATAATTTTATTAAAATATTAGATTTTTCCACCGATTATTATAAAACAAGCAATCTCAAAAAATTATTGTAATAACAATAAATTAATAAAGGAACATATCAAATTTGAAGATGATTTTCTATTTAAATTAATAATCATTAAGTTGCCTAAATGCCTAACTTATTTCATATACGATGACGTCCGGTTGGTAGGTTATTAGTAGTGTATAATTTTTTGTTTACGTTTTTAATTTTAATGTTTTAAATTACAAAAAAAATATCTCTCCTTAGGATTGTAGAATAACCCAAGGCTCTAGGGATATAATATGAATTGTTGGTAAGGGGATTTTTTTTATTATAACAAATTATTTAACCTAACTTGCTACTTTATAAATGTTTTTTCTGATCTGAATAAATATAAAATTTGAAAAAAAGGATAGTTGTATTTCAAGTTCATTTTAATTATTTAATCAAACACATGAATTAATATTAATGTAAATACATCAATAATATGTTTCTACAAAATAATTAATGGTTAAGAAATCTGAAAATTATTTCGAGCATATACTTATATCTGTACATGTTGAAGTGATCGCAGATAAATCATGTTTGTCCTTTTTTTAATTCATCAACAGAACAATATTGTTTTTGTAAAAGTAAATTTTTTAATTGTAAAATAAACTGATTGTACAGTTAACTTTCTCATAAAGTATGCATCGCTAATGATCTAAAAGCCCATTTTTTTTTCTCTTGAAAGCTCTTGCATGTTTTTAGGAAGCCCAAAAACTGGACATTACACATTATACGAGAAAATATTTAGGTATAATATGTATTCATAATGATTACAAGCTTTGTAAAGGTTCTTCAGAGTAAAACGGTTCACTCCATTTTGTTAATAAACAAAATCAATTTTATCATCCCACAAGAATTTATCAAATAAAAAACCCAGACGTTTTGCTTTACGGACAACAAAAATAGTATCAATATCATTAATGGGAATTCTGGTCATGCTATCTGCAATGTTATGTTAGATGGTTACAATCCATCTAGTGAATAATTTTTTTATTAAAATATAATTTTCAGTTAAAGCAGAAACTACATGTAAGTGCAAGTACACAAATTTTTAGTGGATAACAAAGTAAATTATTTACTACCGTAATTTGGAGGTAAGTTGCAATTAAAAATTACACCTGAAAGTGAATTAATTATTTAAAGGGTTTTCGTCAGTGTGAGCTTTATTCTCTTAACACTTTTTCAAAATATATATATATATGGTTTGAAAATTACAATGTTCTAGCAAATTTTGTAAATTCTGCATAAGAATATCGGTGGTTATAAATATAATTTCCCAACAGTGAAAGTGGAGATGTCACTCTTACCCCAAAAAACATAAAAAACTTTCTCATGAAAATTAAACAGATTGTTAATCTCTTTGGTAGATACATTAAAACCTGCCACAATATGCTTCACCTCTTATATGAAGTAATTTGAAAGACTTAACCTGGAAATTTAGATGTTATCCAAATTAATCGCTTCATTACTAATATTGTATTGATTTTAAAGACAAATTGTTATTCATACAATGGAATTTAATTACATTCATAAGCCTCTACATAGAGCTAAGCCTTAAATATTATAATAAAATAATTAAAGATTAGTAGAATCAAGAATCGATGAGTTAATCCCAAGTTTTCCTAATTCTTTTAAATGTTTTCTCTCAACTTAAAAAACCTATGAAACTTTTTTTTTCTTTTTGCTAGAGCCCTTCTAATCTTTCCTTACACATGTCTTCCCCTCGATAAGAGCTGCTGGACATTCTTAAATGCACATTGATGTTACCGCTTTACTTATTTATTGTATTGCATGTTTTATACATTGTAATAATTAAATAGAAAACTCACCGATTAGTTTCGTCTCCAATCTAATTTGATGAAAATGACAATTCTATTTATGATTATATTCTGGGATAAAAGTACTCCATCTGACATTGCTGAAAAAGAAAACTTACCAGTTTAGTTATTATTAAATTACAAATAAGTAACAAAGTCTATAAGTTGTATTAGTATAATTTTTTGTTTACCAATATTTTTTATTTACCAATTTTATCAAAGACAAAGCTCAAGGATGTAATGGATATTCATGAAATCTATTTGGGGAATAAGGGATTCTAATAGACTCAAGGAATCTAGTTCACTATAATAATTAATATCTTTATGTCTCTGAAGAGTCATAACTCAACAGATAACCTGACGTGACACATATCTATTTCCAAAAAAACGATGAGTCAATCTTAATAAAAACTGAACATCAATAGTTAGGCTTTCTAAGGAAAATGGATATTTTAATGGTTTTCCTGATGCCTTTCCCACAAAAATTATTGCATACCAGCACGAAGCTGACTTAACTATAGCTGATATTCAGCCCTGAAATTGGTCCTTTCACTCTGTTCATCACATTGACTGGTTGTATAGTGTCATCATAAAGTTAAAGAAATCAACTTTATATGGTATGACTTGTATAGCACAGAAGTCACAGATCAGGAATTTCCAATGTAATGACTTGTTCGACCACTTCTTCATTCTGTTTAGTGCAGGTAAAGGAGCAATTGATGAAAGACATGACGATATTGCAGTTTCCAACTGTGAGATGTGTTTTGTAATTCATTTTTTGTGAGCAAGCATACAGTGAAACTAAAATCTGTAGATTATAATCTCATGTTTATACTAATATTATGAGTGACGTAGTCATGATTTTTTTACTAAAGTGAAACTTGGCAGTTTTTATTAATTTGTCCTAACATTGCAGAAGAACAGCTGAACAATGGTTTGTAATCAAGAATTACCTTAACCTGATTGATATTTAGATATTTATTTTAAAACATGATAGAGGAACCGCATCTGTTATGATAATTTTTTTTTGTTTCTAGTTACTTAGGAAGAAATTGTACTTAGAAAAAATAAATCAATAAAATAATTATAATCGTATATGTATGTCATTTGCCATAAACAAAACATTGAATGCGACAAGATACGAGATGCTTGTCCAACAAAATGGCATTGGCATTCTCAAGAAAAAAGCATTTCATGCCGGGCTTAGTAAGGAAAGTGAGGGCTGAAACAATTGTTCCAGCCCGTCATCTTCTACACAGAGTAGGCCAAGCCCACTAAAAGGCAGGAAATCTTTCAGCTCTACAAGCAACACCTTCACTCCGTTCACCACTGGGACTGGTCGCGTATGAAAATCATTATTCTTAATGAAATAGAAAGCAATTGTACCTCTTTTGTGCTTTATATTCATCACTACATTGTGATTATGTAATTCAATAACCAAAGTTACAACTTCTGCTAGGTCGCAGAAGATGATTCGCGAAATGTACCTCACAGTTGGGAACAGTAACATTATGTGTTTCATTGACTACTCTTTTACCAGCATTAAATGAAGGAACATGTAATTCGATTATGCATAGCTGATTGGTGTTAGCGCATTATATACTTTGCTTCTACTTACTAAAAATGTAATTAATTCTTATAATCTAATATCATTGGAGATGTAAAATAGTTAATAAAATTATTTGTTTTAAATAATTAAATGTTAGTCAAATGTTGAAATAACACTGTCTATGCAAAATTTGTATCTAACATGTTACACAACTTTCCTTACTGTTATTTGGGTGCTGATCTCCAATATGCCATTGAAATTGTGTTACTATGTAAAGGTTTTACATAAATCATAAATTTGTAATGTTTTTTATATAATAAATTCATTTTGATCAACTACTCGTTACAATAAAGAATAGTTTCTGTATTTTTACTTTTAAACAGTATGCACACATGCTTAATAAAGAAAAAATAAATAAATAATGTTAACATTGTATCATGGAAGTAGACATGTATGATATACAGACATCTGTTGTTGCCTATTGCAGAGCTTAACATTTTATTCAGTCTAGCTTCTATTGTCTATACTGTATGTTGTGTTCACACAGTTATTAGTGTTTTGCCATATTTTCATAAATTCTTTATAATACTGAAGAGATTTTTTTGTCATTTTTATTTGCTACACGGCCTCTGTAAAAGTTGGTGGATGCTCAGATCATCAAGACAATTATTGTTACATTAGAGGTAAATGTACGCATAAATCTCAAAGAAAAACTTCTTTATGAATCAATAAAAACTGCCTGTTAATTTTGATTGCGCACTCAGGGATCAATATAAAATCTGGGTGCCTCATGTTATTTTTATATCGTGCTCAGTAACTGAACGGTTAAACAGGAAATGACGAGCCCTGCTATTTATCATGCATTAGCTGCATGGAAGTCCTTCACAGACAGTTTGTGATTTTTAGGCAACACAAAAGATGAAAACTATGTTTATGGTTAATATACTGTTTAAAAACTACAAATATTTTGTACGTAGGATGTCATTAAAAATTCATTTCCTACAGTCTCACCTAGACTTTTTTCCTGAAAATTTGTGCTTTGTCAGTGATGAGCAGGGCGACTGTTTCCGTCAGCATTACTACCAAGGAAGATGGGATGCTAGAATGATTGATGACTGTTGTTGGTTTTTATTTAGAGAAAGTGATAAAACATCGTGCAAGTGAGAAAACAATTGTCAACTTATTTTAAAAATTTAGTTCCAATGATTTAATCGTTTAAAGACTCTATTGAATATATTTCAATTCATCTGTATTTGAATAACAAAAACTTAGCTGATTTAAAAATAATAACTTTTTTGAAATATTGGTATGACACTGATTATGCATTTATTGGTAAATAAATGGTATGTATCTAAAAATGCCATGTATTACACAAAATTTTATAATTTTTCAATTCAGCACCCAATATTTGTTAAAATCACCATGTACAATTCTAGATATACATATTGTGTTTTTATATTTTGGTGCGTTTTAAAAATTCTGTTAGACATTTATGGTACTTACTTTTTATTCAATCCAGATTTGAAACTACAGTTGATAGTCACTTTAACTAAAATTTTCTTTATCTTCCATAATCATTTTATGCTTTCAATATTACATTTGAGAATCGGTAACCATTTTTTTTGTCACAGCTTCCATGAATTTAAAAGTACTCCCATTACAGCACCTACAACTCAAAATCACTTTGCAAAAAGTTTAGTAATGCACATAATATGAACTGTTAATGTTTTTTTTTTTTTTTTTTTTTTTTTTTTTTGCGTAGGAGGAGGAAAAAGCTCTACCAGCCTCCGTCTGCGCCCGCAACAGACGGTAGTGTCGGGCTCTCACCGACTAAAAAACCTCCCCCTTAGGGAGGAGGGCCCTATTAGGGATTGGGATCGCGGACGGGACCTGACTAACTAATAATAAAACAATATCTACATTGTACCTGAAAAAACACACAGCATATACAAAATTTATATCTATTTTCATAAAACTTAATTTACACTGCTTATCTAAGTAATTTTAATGTAAAATTTATGTTAAACCTGAAACAGAAACATACACAAAAATAGACATAAAAAATTCCCTACAGGAAAGTTGCTATCAGGGGACCCTACTGGGACTAGGCATTGGGATCACAGACGCGACTTAACTAACTAATAATAAAATAATATCTACCTTGTACCTGAAAAAACATACATAGCATATACAAAATTTAAATATAATTTCATAAAACTTAATTTACACTGCTTATCTAAGTAATATTAATGTAAAATTTATGTTAAACCTGAAACAGAAACATACACAAAAATAGACATAAAAAATTCCCTACAGGAAAGTTCCTATCAGGGGACCCTACTGGGACTAGGCATTGGGATCACGGATGCGACTTAACTAACTAATAATAAAATAATATCTACCTTGTACCTGAAAAACATACATAGCATATACAAAATTTAAATATAATTTCATAAAACTTAATTTACACTGCTTATCCAAGTAATATTAATGTAAAATTTATGTTAAACCTGAAACAGAAACATACACAAAAATAGACATAAAAAATTCCCTACAGGAAAGTTCCTATCAGGGGACCCTACTGGGACTAGGCATTGGGATCACGGATGCGACTTAACTAACTAATAATAAAATAATATCTACCTTGTACCTGAAAAACATACATAGCATATACAAAATTTAAATATAATTTCATAAAACTTAATTTACACTGCTTATCCAAGTAATATTAATGTAAAATTTATGTTAAACCTGAAACAGAAACATACACAAAAATAGACATAAAAAATTCCCTACAGGAAAGTTCCTATCAGGGGACCCTACTGGGACTAGGGACCTACCGCGATTTTATCAGAATATTATATTATCAACTTAAAAACTACACAACTTATTTTTAGCATGCAAATTTATAATATTAAACAATAATAACAAAAGTAAGTACCTTTAGTAGAAAATTATCCTACAATAAAAGGGAGTACCACAATGTAAGGAGGGCCACTTACATGGCAGCTCTCCCTTAGAATATTAAATGAACCGTTGAGTTACCTGAAACAAAAGAAAATAAGACAGATTCAATTAACGGTTGTGAAATTAATATAGTTTTGTTTTAGTTATTAAATTCATTTCATTTATGATAACATTGAACTTTTTCTAACAAAAATATTTATTAGGAATCATTAGGTGGTCTGTATTTAACCTGACGTAGAACTATTTATATAGACATTTTTTACAGAAATAGAGTCGCTGGCTAGGTAGGTACATAAGAAAAGCTATACCCTCCTCCAGACTAGATAGATACCAAGAACACTGAATTTTTTACGTCCCCCACATCATTAGATATCCAGCAAGATATCATTGAAAAACACCCTTTTAGCAGATCAAGGTGGAAGAAAATAAAGGAAAAAAGTGGAGGTTTAGAAAGGAGTAATCCACAGAAGATTGCTAAACAAGACAACTCGCTCAAAAAAATTCTAAGCCCCTTTTAAGGCAGCAAGGATTCCTCTCATACAAGATCAGAGTGCTTTACCAAGAATAGAAGCAAAAAATTATTCTGAAGTAAGGTTCACTGATATAGATGGTAACAGATCTATATTGCATCCAGGAATGTGTGTTACGTGAACCTGGCCGAGCTAAAATTTTCAGCTAAGAATAATTGTAACAAAAATCGATACAGGATATCTGTATACCACCTGATGCTTTTACTAATTTTTATAATTCTTTTTTTTAAAATCATACTTAATATTTTTATAGAATGAAATGCATCATTTATTTTCTTATTATTTTTTACAATTTTATATAGGTTTCCACTTGCTTGGATTGCTCTGGTATTTAAAATTCTTGAAATATTTATGTACAATCTACTTTGTAAGTATATTCTACAAATTTTGACAAAGAGGTGCAAGCATGGTTTCATTAAATTTTCAAACTGTCTGGCAAGAGATTCATTGCCAATGCAAGCAAAACAATAAAGGACCAAACAAAATTTACATGTCAAAAAAGAAAAAACTTGTGAACCACTTCTAAATTTTCACACAGTATATCTTCTATTAAAATAATACGTTAAATGAAGATATTGCTTTGTTTCATCTATCAAAACCCATCTCTATCTGTAAACATACACAAAATTCATTTTTATTATCATTAAAAGTTTGGGGGTATCTAAATGAAAAGATGACTATCACTACAATAATTTGATTCTTATTTAATTTATTTTACACGATGAAATCAAACAAAATCATTTGCCTTTCATGGCTATTCTTTACATTATAAAAGAATAATTGAGTTAAATTATAAGTACATGTTGCATTGAAACATAAGCCAAGAAATGCACATAATAATATTATGAAGTTTCATTGCTGTAACTAACAAAATTCATAAAAATTTGTATATATGAAATATAAACCACCTAAACATAGTAATTAGATTATTTATACTTACCTTATTTATTTACAATAACCGGTTTGTGCAGTATCTTGCACCTTCAGTTGCTATTAAATTCTATCTTATTCTTTATAATTTATTTTTGTGTAAATTATAAATTTTTTCACAAGTGCATTTATGTTCATTTTTTGTCTTCGGTCATTTGACTAGTTTAATGCAGCTCTCAAAGATTCCCTATCTAGTGCTAGTCGTTTCATTTCGGTATACGTTGTACCTATTTATGTTCATAATATCATTTAAAATTTACAATAGATAACATTATAATTTATCATAAAAAAGAGATATCATTAAAAAGAATAAGTTTTAATGTAATAAAAATAGAATTTAATACATACTGGAGATGCAGGGTACTGCAAAAAACAGTCGGTGGAAATTAATATGGCAAGTTTAACTTATCTAATTTCTGTGTTTTGGTGGTTTATATTTCAAATAAAATATTTATCAGAGACAAATTAGGCATTGACCAGATACTGGCATTTCTTGATATGTAACGCAATTAAGTTTCTTTTCTTTATTATACTGTTGTTTCCTTTATTGCATTTATTTTGTAATTTGCCACACAAAATTTCTTTGTTTCGCATGACATTTAATGCCAGATCTACCTAAAATTTTAAAAAAATTTAGAAATAAAAGTAACTGCAGTATCAAAAGAGAAAGTTACCTATCAATGATGTAAACTGGAGTCTAAACTAATGGCCCTGACCCTCTCTTTTTCTGTTTAGCCTCTGGAACCACCATGAGGTATTACTTCAGAGGATGGTATGTATGAATGCAAATTAAGTGTAGTTTTGTTCAGTCTCACGTCGACCATTCCTGAAGTGTGTGGTTAATCGAAACAACCCTACCATGAAAGAAAACTAATATCCACAATCTAGTATTCAAATCCATTTAAACGTCTTTACTAGGATTTGTACCTTAGAACTCTTGACTTGCAATTATGAGTTAACCACTAGACTATAGTCTTAATAAATACTAGCATTATCATGAAATTATGTGATGTAGTAAAGAATTAGTAGTACCTTAATATTTTACCATTTGGCAACACAGCTTTACATTTATCGCCACAGCTAATCCAAAGATCAAATCCATCGAGCAGCTGAAAGTATCGGTCGATCTGGTAGTCTGAAGAAATAGGATGCAGGATGAAGTGAAGAGTTGATGAGATGTGGAATGTAATCTGGTAATCTGTATTATTTCTAGTCTCATTTTTATATTTATAGTTTGTAAATTTGTGTAGTGAGGAAGATAATGTTAATTTCACACTTTGATCTTGATCACACTTCAAATTCACACTTTATTTACACCAATCACTTATTTCCCCCACAATTTCAAAAATATGTAAAAAAGATAAAATAATTACACACTAAAAACCAGGGTCAGTTCATGTCTTTTTAATATGGAAGGCAAATATATTACATATAAAAATTATTAAATTTTGAAGTAATTTAGATTTCTGTGTTATGTAGATGGATTTTTTCACATTCTATTTAGGATTTTACCACAAAAAATGGTTAATTTTGCAAGTAAGTAAAAAATTAGCGAATAAAATGAAATAATTTATTATGGCACCTCTAAAATCAGCTGACCCTGGTTTGAAAAAATTAAACTACCATGCAAGCATGCATCTTCTTTGAAGCAGGTGGCTGAACGCTGATTGGGGAAAGCAAAGGGGTATTCAAAATTTAAAATATTTCAAATAAAAGAAAAAAAGAAAATTTTTAAAACTGTAGTTAGATACAAAAATGCTCTAACCTTCAATTAAACACCTACAAAAAAAATTTAAGAAAAAGCTTATGTAAAATAATAAATATCAAATAAAAAAAATATATTTTTAAAAATAAACATATTATATCCTACATGAAACAGATTTAAAAGCTGAATTTAATTAAGAAATTGTCTCTATATATTTACTTATTTTTTTAATTTCATGAACTTATTTAAATGATTAATTTTGTCAATCAAATGAATAAAATTTAAATAATTTATAAGAAAGGGAATTTAAAAACTCACTCATTAATATTTCAAATAAAATTTTATAAAGCAATTTAAACTACACAAAGGAATTTTAATGTGATTAAACTTAAAATTAAAATATAAATTTAAATTATAAAATTTAATTTTTTATGAATTTAAATTGATTTATAAGGAGGACTTCAGCCACTGGTAGCGAAGTGATGAGCTGAAAAGTCAAAGAAACATAATAAACATACAATAATTATAAATATTATGAATAAAATATTTCTATATATCACCCCCCCCCCCCCCAATATATAGACACATTTATATACACAGCAACCCCCAACCGGAACCCGATCAACGATATCGGGTTGATGAAATACGGTCGCGACGCGGTTGACGCGGTACGAATGCTTTATGTACCAAGCAATCGCGAAAACTATTCATTGCATACAACATAGATATTTACAATTTCAATATGTAATCAAGAACTATATTAAAAATAATTGTGCATCATATTTGGTACCTAATAAGCTAAGATGTGAATAATAAACCCTGATCTGTGTAAGAGCACATCGAATTTATTATCCGTTAAGGAAAAAGTTGTAATATACCGTGAACTGTGTCACAGCAATTTGCGTTTTGTGAAGCAAAAATCTAAAATAAAACACCCTGAACTGTTTCAGAGCATATCAGATTTGCTATCTGTTGAGCAAAAATCTAAAATAATACACCCTGAACTATTTCAGAGCATATCAGACTTGCTATGTGTTGATAAAAAATCTAAAATAATACACCCTGAACTGTTTCAGAGCATATAAGATTTGCTATATGTTGAGCAAAAGTCTAAAATAATACACCCTGAACTGTTTCAGAGCATATCAGATTTGCTGTGTTGATAAAAATCTAAAATAATACACCCTGAACTGTTTCAGAGCATATCAGACTTTCTATGTGTTGATAAAAAATCTAAAATAATACACCCTGAACTGTTTCAGAGCATATCAGACTTGCTATTTGTTGATTAAAAATCTAAAATAATACACCCTGAACTGTCTCAGAGCATATCAGATTTGCCATCTGTTGAGCAAAAGTCTAAAATAATACACCCTGAACTGTTTCAGAGCATATAAGATTTGCTATATGTTGAGCAAAAGTCTAAAATAATACACCCTGAACTGTTTCAGAGCATAACAGATTTGCTATATGTTGAGCAAAAGTCTAAAATAATACACCCTGAACTGTGTCAGAGCATATCAGATTTGCTGTGTTGATAAAATCTAAAATAATACTCCCTGAACTGTTTCAGAGCATATCAGATTTGCTGTGTTGATAAAAATCTAAAATAATACACCCTGAACTGTTTCAGAGCATATAAGATTTGCTATATGTTGAGCAAAAGTCTAAAATAATACACCCTGAACTGTTTCAGAGCATATCAGATTTGCCATCTGTTGAGCAAAAGTCTAAAATAATACACCCTGAACTGTTTCAGAGCATAACAGATTTGCTATATGTTGAGCAAAAGTCTAAAATAATACACCCTGAACTGTTTCAGAGCATATCAGATTTGCTGTGTTGATAAAAATCTAAAATAATACACCCTGAACTGTTTCAGAGCATATCAGATTTGCTATCTGTTGAGCAAAAATCTAAAATAATACACCCTGAACTGTTTCAGAGCATATAAGATTTGCTATATGTTGAGCAAAAGTCTAAAATAATACACCCTGAACTGTTTCAGAGCATATCAGATTTGCTGTGTTGATAAAAATCTAAAATAATACACCCTGAACTGTTTCAGAGCATATCAGATTTGCTATATGTTGAGCAAAAGTCTAAAATAATACACCCTGAACTGTGTCAGAGCATATCAGATTTGGTGTGTTGATAAAAATCTAAAATAATACTCCCTGAACTGTTTCAGAGCATATCAGATTTGCTGTGTTGATAAAAATCTAAAATAATACACCCTGAACTGTTTCAGAGCGTATAAGATTTGCCATCTGTGGAGCAAAAATCTAAAATAATACACCCTGAACTGTTTCAGAGCATATCAGATTTGCTGTGTTGATAAAAAATCTAAAATGATACACCTTGAACTGTGTCAGAGAATATAAAATTTTCTGTCTGTATAATACAGTCTAATCTATGTGTTTTTACAGTTACATAATTTGAAGCTGTATTTCTAAAAATGAAACCGAATTAGAAGATTGAACTAGGGAAATATTAATCAGAAGATGTTTGTTTTATAATTTTAATAGAAAAATGTTATGGATTTGAAGAAACATAACTTGAGGGATTTTTCTATTATTTTCAATATTAAAAATAGAAGATTTTTCAAAGAAATCAGTTACTCAGAGAGTATTTAATAATAATGAATTTACTTGTATTTTACATATTTATTTTTTTCCCTTTTGTACTTGGCAGGTGTATGCATTACTATCCAGACTCTTAATTACCCCTTTTAAGATTCTCTTAAGATTGCATTTTCACAGCATAATATGGCCAATCCTGGCTGGAATTAAAAAAAAGTCTATAATTTATATTATTGAAAAAAAGGTAAGTTGCTAATGATAGCAAATGGAATCAAGTTGTGATTGATGACAATGCAAGTGAAAAGGGGGTATTATATAATGCAAATACTAAATGTAATATTGAAGCTACCTTTATCTGTCGGATGAAAGAAAAAAATAAAATTTTATTATTCAGTAACCCATAAGGAGGTCTTTTTTCATCAAAAATATGAAATATAATTACAAAGAAATTCTATATGTGAACAGTGGGAGGTGCAGAATGATTAATAGCAGGCGACAGGTACCGATTAAATTACAAATTCTAATCTCGTATAAGAAAGAGAATGTGCTCAATTTCAGTGTTACATGGTTTTGGAAAATGGTTTATAAAAAATATACATTTATAGAAATAAACTAATAATTTCAGTGGATAACCACCAGGCAGCATATGGCATATACTACTCTAGAAGACTAAAACCAGGGGGTTTATATATATAGTTTGCTCATACGAAAGGTTGAATATAGTGTACTTTTAGGTTGTAAAAATTATCAAAGATAACACTGACTGATTCCTGATGGATATACTGTAATAGTTCCTTGATGGTTCTCTGCAGAAGTCCAGTATACTTTCAAATACTGTTTGATGGTGTCAAAAATAGATTTATGAAATGTTAGATGGTTAGGGTGAAAAGTTTTTTTTAAATTAATGCCAAAAAACTGATGTGTTGTATTCTTAAATTTGTTTACATCAAAGGGACATTTTAGAATTAATTTTTTTGTTAAATATGGGTATTTATTTAAGAAATTACTTAGGATAATTATAAAATAAAAGCAAATCCACAAAGAAAATAAGATGCGAGGCTATTTTACACAAACAGATCAAATACGATTGAAAAAAGCCAATACTATGAATTAGTATTTCACAAATTTCTCCTTATTTAAAAATAATAAATTTAAACAAAACTGGAGAAATTGTATAAACAGCCTTTAAGTGGTTTATGTACCCTATTCCTTAAAATCAATTATATTATAATTTAACCTCTTTGAAGACACAGTTATAATTTAATAATTGATAATAGATTTATATTACATTTAAATTTAGATATTCAACTCAAATGCAGCAGAATGAATGATATACATAAAATACCCATAAACTAAACTTAAATTAGTGTAATTAATGTTAGTAAGTTAGTCAATGTAAAACAATTTTTTATGATAAAACAGTTATATTTCTAAGTTACATAAAAAGAACATGGAATTACAAGCCACATGAAATTACTAGCTACGTAACAAGTACATGCAATTACAAGCTACCTAATTATTTTATGTATATTATTAAAATTACTGTATATGAGCCAACAAAACCGTGTAAACATAATTTGTATACAAAATAAAAACATTTATCTCTCTCCAAAGAGGTTAAATTTATATATTTAATTAAAAGGTTAGGAAACTAATGCTTATTAATATTTTTGAAAAAATTGTATTGTTTGTGTTACATTAAATAACAGAGAACTCACATAAAGAACAAGATTATAGTGTACTACTTGTTATTATGAAAATAAATGGAACCTTTACAGTATGTGGTCATTTGACTATTTTCTTAAAGGTATGAATATAAACTGGGATTGTATTTTTCCTCCTGTATGAAGTTTTACAAACGGCTATACATAATTAAATAAATTCAGTAAAATAATTGTAACTGAAAAGAAAAAGCAGAGTAAAACATTGTAAATGATTTCAATGAAGAAATTATTTGAAATAATTGGCTAACTTTTTGATATGAATGTAGCGACAAAGGAGGTATAGCACATCAGTACCTTAACCACCAAAGTACCTAACCTAACAAAGTTAAGAATTACATAAAAAAATATATTAAAGCGTAGATTAAAAATTCATTTAGAAGAAAAATGAGTAATTAAAAAAATTATGTCCTTATTTTTTTTCTACCTAGTCATCTGTATAATCAGAATAAATAAAAAATTTGCACCTGCTCGAAAATAATTTAAAAATACGATAAAACCTTTTTGATTGTATTACAGTATTTAGAAATTTATGTACCGGTTGGCAATTCACTACAAATGGTAATGGATCAAATGAAAATATTGAAAATGGATTAGAACAAGTATTACTTGGATTTGAATATTCTGTTTTTATTTATTAGCGAGCTGAAAAAAATTAAAATAAATTTAGCTAAAACAGGTTTGGTTGATTACACAATAAAACAGCTTTACAAAAGATTTCTTTTTCAGGTTACAATCAAGAGGCCCAGAAATGAATGCAGTTAACTACAACTGACATCCAGGAAAAATTTAGAAATATGGGAAACAAAAATAAATTTTAAATTATCTTTAATCAAGATAAAAGATAATTTCTTATTATTATAAATTCTTGAGAAATAAAGGAAGAATACCTCTGCAATAATGGAAAATATTTGTAGAAGTGATAATTGGCTTTTATTTCTAGAGAATTACAGAGAAAAGAAATTAAACAACATAGATGTGAAAATGTGAGGATGCCCAATAAGATTTGGTTCAATGATTTTGTATGAAAGAAGATTAAGATTGTGCAAGTGGGGAAATAACACAATTATTATGATCTGAAAAAACTAAAAAAGAATAAAAGTATTTTAAATATGATACATAACTGCACATTATTGTTTTTTAATTCAAACTACAATCTTACCTTAATACAATTTCTACAAAAATATTTTCTAATAATTAAAGTGTTCGATACATCAAACAATAAAATTTGATAGTTCCTGCAAGATATTCATCGTACTAAGGTATTGTACTTCTTCTCAGTAGACATTAAAGGTAGCCAAGCGCAAGAAAAAACATGTCTATTCAGTACATATAAATTACACTTAACTATTTATAGAAGTAATGTATCCAGATGTAATATAAAAACTAGGCAATTCCTATAAAATTATTGAAAATATTGATACATTTTATAGAATTTTCTTGAATAAAATTCATTTTAGTTCCTACATAAAATTCATCGGTAATTAATTTTATAAAAATTTTGCCATGTTGATGTATCCATTTCAAAAAAAGATTACATCGCGCCTGTTTTTTTTGTTTTTTTGTAAAATGTAACATTATCATTTATCTATAATAGATATTAAATTTTAAAAAATCATTAAAAACAAAATTGCATGTAAAAAAGTTCAACAAATAGATTGTAACAACGTGCTTTAAAAAACAACGTTAAATTTTCATTCTCATTAAACTGTAAATTAAGAAAGAAATGTTTAATTTAAAACCGATATATTAAAGAAAAAAGAAATTAAATCTATGTTGCATACAATAAAATAAATGTCCCTCACTTAAAATAATGTCCTAAACTGGTCAAAGTTCCACATGTACACAGGTGAACGGACACGACGAAACTAAAAGATAGGACGGTCTTCTACTGCGTATGACGTTACAAAAACAACTAAATTATTGTAGTGTTTCTGATTGGTCAATCATATCAGAGTTGTGTAGTCGCTAGAGACTCAAGCGCTCCCTCATCACGTATCTTAATCCTAACACAGTTAAATTAATACACAAACAACTATAGACAATAGACTAAAGAATTGAAAAACAAGTTAATTACTTTTCTGTCTTTCTGATTGGTCAATATAATTACAGTTGTTTAATCGTTCTAATGAATCCCAACTGACATAACTTCTTAGTAATTTTCAATAAATAGTCACCTTAAAATATAATGAATTTAAAATAAAAAGAAGAAACTAATTTGAAAACAATTTTTTCCCCCTTTACCTATATTAAAATATAATTTTATAAAAGAAATTACGTTATCAGAATTGCCGATGTAGTCTAAAATTAACAGAATTTTTTTTGCAATAATAATTTACAGAACTGAACTTTTGTTTATTGCACCGATATTTACTTTTAGACTCGAAAACGGTCGGTCCTAGCGCTCTGAAAAATTTTCTCGTCCCCCCAGACGAAACCCCATACGGTCACAGTGGTTGCCGTGAGATGATAATAATTTCAAGTGCCCCCGGGGCGCCGTTCGGAAATTGGGCGGGGATGCGATGGGGTGCCACCGTAATATCTCGGCAACCGCTCATCCGATTTTTACGATTCAAACGGCGTAAGTATCGGTAGGTTGAGCGCTAACTGTTTAACGAATCTGGTACACACATGATCGACCGGATCTTGGTTATCCGGAAATTAATTCGTTTAGCCCTGTGATTTCATTGCGCTCACCCGACGTAAAACGTACGATCTTTCGCTAAATACGCCCAAACTTGTACGCTAGCGAAGCTGTAAACTATAAACTTATCGAGACTGAAAAGTGGAAATTAAAAAATATTTTAAAACACCACTGATAAATACAACGCACTAACATATAAGTTTAGGACAGTATCTCAGAATGGATTTGACAAGCTTTGACGGCGATATGTAACATTATGTGAAAGTCATAGCATCAAATTCAAAATTTGATGTATTTGACATATTTTTTTTAATGTGATGAATGGCCCAAAGAGTAAGTTTCAAACATGGACCTCCTAGAAAGTGGTGGGGTCGTGATATTAAAAAAAAAATTAATTATGGTGCGATTTCGTTGATATTCAGAATATATATTAGTTACGAGAAACGACATAGTTTTGCAAAACATGACCCTACTAGATGGAGGTGAGGTCGTGATATTACAAAAAAAATTATTTATGGTCCGATTTCGTGGAAATTCAGAATATAGATTAGTTACGAGAAACGAGATATTTTTGCAAAACATGGACCCCCTAGATTGTGGTGGGGTCGTGATATTACAAAAAAAAATTATTTATGGTCCGATTTCGTGGAAATTCAGAATATAGATTAGTTACGAGAAACGAGATATTTTTGCAAAACATGGACCCCCTAGATTGTGGTGGGGTCCTGGTGTTACAAAAAAAAATTATTTATGTTCCGATTTTGTTCATATTCAGTTTATATATTAGTTTCAAGAAACGAGATATTTTTGCAAAACATGACCCTCCTAGATGGTGGTGGGGTCGTGGTGTTACAAAAAAAAATTATTTATGGTCCGATTTCGATCATATTCAGAATAAATATTATTTACGAGAAACTAGATAATTTTGCAAAACATGGACCTCCTAGCAGGTGGTGGGGTCGTGATATTACAAAAAAAAATTATATATGGTCCGATTTTGTTCATATTCAGTTTATATATTAGTTTCGAGAAACGAGATATTTTTGCAAAATATGACCCTCCTACATGGTAATGGGGTCGTAGTGTTACAAAAAAAATATTTATGGTCCGGTTTTGTTCATATTTAGAATAAATATTAGTTATGAGAAACGAGATATTTTTGCAAAACATGGACCTCCTAGCTGGTGGTGGGGTCGTGATATTACAAAAAAAATTAATTATGGTCCGATTTTGTTCATATTCAGTTTATATATTAGTTTCGGGAAACGAGATAGTTTTGCAAAACATGACCTCCTAGATGGTGGTGGGGTCGTAATATTAAAAATAAAATTATTTATGGTCCGATTATGTTCATATTAAGTTTATATATTAGTTTCGAGAAACGAGATATTTTTGCAAACCTGGACCTCCTAGATGGTGTGGGTTCGTGATATTACAAAAAAAAATTATTTATGGTCCGATTTCGATCATATTCAGATTAAATATTAGTTACGAGAAACGAGAAATTTTTGCAAAACATGGACCCCCTAGATTTTGGTGGGGTAGTGATATTATAAAAAAATATTATTTATGGTCCGATTTCGATCATATTGAGAATATATATTAGTTTCGAGAAACTAGATATTTTGGCGAAACTTGACCCTCCTAGATGGTGGTGGGGTCGTGGGTGACAAAAAAAATGTATTTATGATCCGATTTTGTTCATATTCAATTTATATATTAGTTTTGAGAAACGAGATATTTTAGCAAAACATGACCCTCCTAGATGGTGGTGGGGTCGTGGTGTTACAAAAAAAAATTATTTATGGTCTGATTTTGTTCATATTCAGAATATATATTAGTTACGAGAAACGAGATATTTTTGCAAAACATGGACCCCCTAGCTTGTGGTGGGGTCGTGGTGTTACAAAACAAATTATTTATGGTCCGATTTTGTTCATATTCAGAATATATATTAGTTACGAGAAACGAGATATTTTTGCAAAACATGACCCTCCTAGATGGTGGTGGGGTCGTGGTGTTACAAAACAAATTATTTATGGTCCGATTTTGTTCATATTCAGTTTATATATTAGTTTCGACAAACTAGAAATATTTTGCAAAACATGACCCTCCTAGATGGTGGTGGGGTCGTGGTGTTATAAAAAAATGTATTTATGGTTCGGTTTCGATCAAATTCAGAATAAATATTAGTAATGAGAAACGAGATATTTTTGCAAAACATGGACCTCCTAGCTGGGGGTGGGGTCGTGATATTACAAAAAAAATTTATTTATGGTCCGATTTCGATCATATTCAGATTAAATATTAGTTACGAGAAACGAGATATTTTTGCAAAACATGGACCCCCTAGATATTGGTGGGGTAGTGATATTACAAAAAAATATTATTTATGGTACGATTTTGTTCATATTCAGTTTATATATTAGTTTCTAGAAACGAGATAGTTTTGCAAAACATGACCCTCCTAGATGGTGGTGAGGTCGTGATATTACAAAAAAAAAATTATTTATAATCCGATTATGTTCATATTAAGTTTATATATTTGTTTCGAGAAACGAGATATTTTTGCAAAACATGGACCTTCTAGATGGTGTGGGGTCGTGATTTTACAACAAAAATTTATTTATGGTCCGATTTCGATAATATTCAGAATATATATTAGTTACGAGAAACGAGATATTTTTGCAAATCATGGACCCCTAGATTGTGGTGGGGTCGTCATATTACCAAAAAAAATTATTTATGGTCCGATTTCTTTGATATTCAGAACATATATTAGTTACGAGAAACGAGATATTTTTGCAAAACATGACCCTCCAAGATGGTGGTGGGGTCGTGATATTACAAAAAAAAATTATATATGGTCCGATTTTGTTCATATTCAGTTTATATATTAGTTTCGAGAAACGAGATATTTTTGCAAATCATGGACCCCTAGATTGTGGTGGGGTCGTCATATTACCAAAAAAAATTATTTATGGTCCGATTTCTTTGATATTCAGAACATATATTAGTTACTAGTAACGCGATATTTTTGCAAAACATGACCCTCCTAGATGGTGGTGGGGACGTGATATTACAAAAAAAATTTATTTATGGTCCGATTATGTTCATATTCAGTTTATATATTAGTTTCGAGAAACGAGATATTTTTGTAAAACATGACCCTCCTTGATGGAGGTGGGGTCGTGATGTTACAAAAAAACGTTATTTATGGTCCGATTTCGATCATATTTAGAATATATTTTAGTTATGAGAAATGAGATATTTTTGCAAAACATGGACCTCCTAGATGGTAGTGGGGTCGTGACATTACATACATCAATACGCTTCTTTTCATATCGTGTATTTTCAAATCTTGTCACACAGAAGATGAAACAAAATAAAGTACAGACTTGTGACAACTCTATACTATGGGAAGCTATCCAATTTCTCACAAAATTGTTGGAAATTGGAAATTTCAGTAACATTTTTGAAACATTGTGAGGGATAGATCTCTTCCATAACTATGATTAATTTTTCAGAATTTGATTATATCTGGGTATCAACTGACTGCCAAGATGTAGTTGATGTAAACAAATTTTTACGCAGTGTAAAAGTTCATCAGAGAGCACCATACACTGCTACTGATACAACATCTTTATTAAGTGCTGCACAAGAATTTTGTTAACAACATTCAGGATAAAATTAATTAATTTTTAATCGTATTTCAACAGTAATCTTTATGTTAACTCTTTGTACCTCTATGGGTTGATTATTCTCTCTCTCAACTTCCAGTTTCATTGTCCTTATGCAAATTTTAGAACTTCCTCAAGGGTTAATCACCTAGTTTTGTATTTAATATTAGTTATTCGATTTTAGAATTAAAAGTTAAAATTAAAAAAAAATTGGGTAAAGATGAGCTGTCACTTTGGAAGAATAATTGAATTGAAGTAAATGGGAGGATGATTTCTCTACACTTCTAGCATACAAAATCTGAACGCACAAAGTAGTATTATAAAAAAAAATTACATTATTTAAAATCGTAATTGATTAAAGAAATAAAGGTAAATAGAGACCATGATAATGTTAAATAATAGGTACCAATAGTTCATTTGTAAACAAACCCACTCTACTTTATGAAATAATGCCTACTGCCTCTCATACTTCTTGACTTTATTACATGAATATCGATAAAGTTGCACACGTAATTCAAATGTGGTTTAATCATAAATAACCCAACACTTACAATTATATGATTATATTTATCAGTAATAGTTATCCGACTGAAACAGTTTTCTGTAACCGTTATAAACTATTTTTAGCAAACAGCTGTAGATAATACATATAGTTCAGTCAAATTTCTAAAGTATAACATAATTTGTTTAATATTTCTTCGAATTAAGTGTGTTTGTGTAATAAAATTAGTTCACATGAAACTTCATGAAAATTAACTCAAAATTTTAAATTTAGAATAATTTTAAAACATTTATACACAGCTCAATTTGATGGGAGTGAACTTATCAAGTTGAAAGTTAATTTTATTTTGTTTTTATGCGTAAAGAAGTAGAGAAGAATATATGTATGGAGTTTTCCATACATATACATATATATATATATGTGTGTTGAAGAAGGCTTTTCCACTTTTACCACAACAATTAAAAAAAAAAAAATTACTGTATATTTAAATAGCAATAAATAAATATCAAACATTATTAATATTTAATGTACAATTTATATCTCATTTGTTTAATTTAATTGAAATTTCAGAAGTTGAAGCAGTTGGTTTAATACAATGTACATCACCTTTTATTCAAACAGATTGGTTGGATGATACATTTTAAGATGTTAGTATTACAAAACTATGAATCTATTTTCTCAGTTGTTAAAAACACAATTTATTATGGGAACCACATGAAGGTCAGAACATACCATAACTTTTTTTTTTTTAATGAGTTAAAATTAGCATAATTTTGTCAGTATAAATTAATTAATGAAACGTAGAAATAATGTAGATTGACCACTGAATTTGAAAATAGGAAGAGAAAAAAATATGGAGGTAGAAGAATTTTGTTATTTGGGAAGTAGAATTACTAAAGATGGATGAAGGAGGAGCGATATAAAATGCCGAATAGCACAGGCGAATTGAGCTTTCAGTCAGAAATATAATATGTTTACATCAAAAATTAATTTAAACATCAGGAAAAGATTTTTTAAAGTATACGTTTGAAGCGTAGCTTTATATGGAAGTGAAACTTGGACGATTGGAGTATCTGAGAAGAAAAGATTAGAAGCTTTTGAAATGTGGTGCTGTAGGAGAATGTTAAAAATCAGATGGGTGGATAAATTGACAAATGAAGAGGTGTTGTAGCAAATTGATGAAGAAAGAAGCATCTGGAAAAATATAATTAAAAGAAAGACTTATAGGCCACATATTAAGGCATCCTCGAAGAGTCGCTTTAATAGTGGAGGTACAGGTAGAAGGGAAAAATTGTGCAAGCAGGTAATGTTTGGAATATGTAAAACAAATTGTTAGGGATGTAGGATGTAAGGACTGGCACTAGATAGGATATCTTGGAGAGGTGCATGAAAGCAGTCAAATGACTGCCGACCAAAAAAATTTATTTATAATAAAGATCCATATTTTCTTCTAATCAATTAGTACAACTTGTTTATATGTACAAATTTCATTTAGTTGTAAGTAAGCCATATGCAATCTGTGAATATGGATTTTAAGTGTTTTGAATAAAATAAAATCCTACATTCACATTCTGAGGGTACTGGCAATCCTGCTGATACTAATCTTAGCTATTCAGAGTAGATGTTTTCATTTGAATAATAGCACAAAACTGTGACTGCATTCACCCTGCTTATCAGACGAGTGCGGTGAGCAGTAGCAGAGAACACCAACAATTTGAGAAAAATCTTTTTGGTAAAAAGCTTAGTCTACAGAAACTAAGTAAGTATGTTATTTTACTTCTATTTAATTTATAAATATAAATTAAATAACTTTTAATTTATTTCATTTTATTTTAACGTTAACATTTTAATTTGTAACCTTTGTATTTCATAATTTCAATTTTATGAGAATATTTTGATTGTTTATTTGGTATTGGTAATGCTTCATTACAAATGCATTTTATAATTACACAATGAGTTTTCTAATAATTAAGCATTTGTTCTAATTCCTTTGAAAATAAAACTAATTCATCTGAATTCTAACATAATCATTCTCAAAATAACTGATTGTACTGTGCTCAAGTGCAAGAGTTACACTATCTTTAAACAAACTGGTGTGATAAAACAGACTACACTGATGAAGTCTCTATACAATAATATATGTGCCTTGTAACATGTATTTACACATTTAATAGGCAATAAAAAAATGAAAACTCTGCATTTTTGCTGGGACTTTTCCCCTGATTCATTATCATAAGCTGCACTATTTATGCAATGCAAATTAAATTAGGTAAAAATTTTCACAAAAATTGAGATATTTCTTAGGCAGAAACCACAGGGCTTCTTAGCCGATTATGATATGCACAAGTGGCGTATTGAAGAGATGCACAGAGGGTGTTGTATTGAAGAAGTATGACCTTTTGACTATGACCTTGGGTTGTATGAGATTCATAACATCTGTTACTACCTACTAATGTGGATTTATCATTCTTTTATACCAATAATAAAACTGACATTGATATATTAATGAGCTGAATATTTTTTTATTTCTAGTTAACTGCATTGTACTGTTTTTAAATTCTAGGAGAAGGTTTTGTTGTTGATTTTAGATGGAACAGTAAAACCCATTCAACTTTGATCCAAGTAAAAGACCTCGCAAACAGGACTGGAGTGGATTTTTAATGGAAAATGGAATTTTTTACTTTACTCTGGTTGAAATTATCAAACAAGATTTATTACAAAGGTGGAAGGTATGTTACAGCTGTACTTCCACATATTCTTCTAAATTGTTTTGAATAAACTTATATGTTTCAAAACATGTAAAAATCCCTTCTTTTTTAAGAAAATTAAAAATGTCAACTTCCTATCGTCTTGTTAAGAGATTTTTTCCTCTTAATTATTAAGATGGGTTTTGTTATCCCATATAATCACTTCATTGACATTCTAGTCAATACTATCAGTACAATTACTAGAATCTTTCTGTAACACAAATCTAAAAATTTTCATTACAGGCGTACTGTCCAAAGTCTATTTCATCTTAGTTTCTATCCCTCCTGAGATCTATTGTAGCTGATTTATCATATGTAAGATATAATTTTAAAAGCTATATTTCAGATTTAATTTAAAGATATATTTGATTTTTTATTTGTTTTATTTTACAGAATCAGTGTTGTAGAAATTCCAGCAAATTACAGTTTAGAAATTGATTCTGAATTTGATTTAAAAGTAGCAAGAAGTATTTTTAAAATATTATAAAATCAACAGAAATTATAAATAAATTTTTTATTAATAAATTAATTTTTATTAATTTTTTATTATCATTTAAATGTAGAGTAAAATAAAAACAAATTGTAAAATAGAAAGACCAGAACAACCCTTCTTATTAGGAAATTCATTTTATTACTAAAATCTAAGAGATTACTACTAACAAATCAAATTAATTTAAAACTAATTTTGAATTACACAGACAATTATTAAACACAAAAAATTACATTGATGCCATGTAAATTAAGAAAAAATAAAAAAGTACAGTAATTTTACGTTGTAATTAATTATAATAGTTCAATTAATTCACAACCTAATAATTGGTTAAATTAATTTTAGAATAATTTCAAACATATACAAAATACATATCTTATAATTTAGTTATGTGCTTATCTTACATTCAATAAAAAATCTATTTTAACCTTTGTTGCCACAAAAAATAAAATATTTTGCAGTTATATGTGTATTAATAGCAGCAGGGAATTATATATAATGTATATTTATCATATACAGTTATTTTTATAATGATAGTTATCAAGTATGTGTATATAATTTATATTTTTTACATGCAATAAATCCTTTTTTTTATACATAATAATAGTTTTTTATTTTTATTTTTTTTATTAAATTACCATAATTCCTTATAATTAACATAGTTCTATCATACAAGTTAAAACATTATAGTTTTAAGTACAAGTTACTTTCAAATAGCAGAGAAAATCACATTGCATTTTGTTATTGCATTACAAAAA
The DNA here is from genome assembly GCF_047948215.1 of Lycorma delicatula. NCBI lineage: Eukaryota > Metazoa > Arthropoda > Insecta > Hemiptera > Fulgoridae > Lycorma > Lycorma delicatula. Next base: position 76,260,249 of record NC_134461.1, on the reverse strand, counting down.
GGCTATACGTAGCAATCTTTCATTAAATAATTTTTTGCAATAACATATGCAATGTGTAATTTAAAAAAAAAAGATAACATTTAAAAAGTTAATAAATGACCCATTTATTTTTACTACTGAAAACATAATCATTACAATTTATTACATCCAAAATCAGAATGCATAAATATATAATATTCAAGATCAGAATTAATGAAGATGTATAATTACCTGAATAATTCATTCTTTCTATCAGGCTACAGGAAATATTGCAACCTCAGTTGTGTAACAACTTTACAACCAATATTGCATCAAAGAAAAAATACATAACTTTTTTCTGATATCTATTTTTACCAAATTTATAATAAATACTTTTATTTAAAATTTCATTTATATATGTCTCAATTTAAATTATTTTCATAAAAAAATATTTTCAAGGTAGCAGAAATAGGTAATAAAAGCTTTAGTAGTTTTCTATTTAAAGCAAAAAATCACTAATTGTTCTTAGTAGTAAAAATTAGTAGTAAACTGCTTAGAATATAAAGTTGCATAAAAAATACATAGGTCATTCATTCTCTAAGCAAATAAAAAAGAGTACGTTCAATGTACAAATGTTTTTGAAATGAAACTTTAGCTTCTTAGTAAATATTACGTGCATATAAATAATTTTTTTTTTTTATCATAAAAAATGAAAATGAATTATTTAAACAAAACTTTTTTATTTCAGAGATTAAAATTATAAAATGAGTTTATACTTTATAAAATAATAAATTAAGTTGTATTCACTTATTAAATATCCTAAATATATTTGCAAAATATGTATTTCAGTATTAAAATGCAGTTCCTTCCTAATGGCAATATCTGATGATTAGAAAAATAATATCAATGCATTAAACTTTTGAAAAGATCTCCTGGAAACATAATTCCAGTTGTTTAAAAAGTAAATTGTAATTATTTTACAAAAAAAATGTTATTTTATATTTTTTATATATATATATATGTATATATTTTTTTGCTTGAAGGATTAATTCACTATATTAGCTTAAAGCGTATAAGTGGGAATATGAAAATGGAAATCTTGGCATTAAAAATGTCGTGCTCGACAGGGGTTCAAATCCAGGACCTCTGGATGAAAGGCCAAGATGCTAACAATCTGCCAGAGAGGTTGACGAAGAGTAAAAGATGTAAAAAATATTTTTACAAAGATATATAAAATAACTGAAAAAAAAAAAAACAATGGTGACATCCACTCTCTATCCAGATTAGGCCATTCAATTTTCAGTTAATCTGTATCATTCTGCATATTAAAAGAATTTTTTTTTTTTTATCCAAGTGACTGATTGAGTATAATCGATTTACTAACCTTTAGTAAAATATTTACTAACCTTATTTTCGCAAATGAAGCAATACAGATGTTACTAAGAATTAATGTTACATTTTACTATGAAAAATATCAATTGGACTTTGAGAAAGATAAAGATAAAAGAGTACACTAAGAATTTTAAAATGGTTTTTGTCAGGTGATTATAGACCCAGTCATGGGCAAAGATTTGCCTATCAGTAGCTTATAAATTGGTAATTAATTGATTTATTTGCGAGATTAAAATTGAAAAATTTACTTCATTCTGAGGTTATTGCATTTCTACTTTCATTAGTCTTCAACCACCAGTTGTAAAAACTGTTTATTTTATTTACAACTTTATAGGATTTATAATTTCTGCTTTCCTCGCTACAAAAATTCAAATCAAAATATCTGGTTTTACTGCTTTTACTGCTTTGTGAATACCTAAAAACTTATACATCTTTTTGAATTATACCTTTTAAAGATGTAACAGGGTTTAATTTTTAGTTATGGTTATCAAGAGTCAAATAAGTAGCCGATTGTAATTTTTAACAATTATAATCAAACTGAGGCAAGAAACATTAGGGGTAAACATTCGTATGTATAATTTTATAAATAAAAATGTATCTAAACCAAAAATATGAACACTGCTATTAAATGAATGATTCTAAAGAAATATAAAATGTAATGAAAATGGTGTTACATTGTTAGAGTGTTATTAGAAATACAAAATCAAAACTATTGGAAAATTTCAATTTCACATTATTTGTTAATTTTTAACAAAGTACAGTGTGGCTTATAAAAAATGGCTATTGAGCTTCAAATTATAATAAGTTTGGCAGCTTTTTACTAATTTTAAAGCCGGGTGCAAAAGCACCCAGCTTCCCTTGATGCTAGTGTTTTTGATGGCAACATTCTAAAATTTAATCCTGTTTCATCTGCATTATATGCTTATCTGCCATCTGCATTATTTACTTAATCTGGCCGCAGATTTTCTGATTGAAGAAGAGCAGAAATTTTTTTTAATAAAATTAGCAGCATTGTCAGTATCAGCAGGTAATTTTTCTCCTGATGTGACTAATTATCTTATGCCATGACTATTTTTAAATTTCCCCAGCCAGCCTTTATTGGCAGAAAGTATACCTGGACCATTCAATTTTTTGTTAAGTTGAATAGTCTTTTCTTGCAAAATAGAGCCAGATACTGATACCCCAAAGGTTCTCTGTTGCCTAAACCACAAGGATACGTCATCATCTAAAGCATCCTGGACAGGCTTCTGTAACGAGATTCTTTATTTAAAAACATTTCGGGCACTTTTGAACAGCCTTTGATTTCTTTGATTTCTTTTTTGTTCCATTTCCAATCACCAACAGTTGTTTCTCAGACACCAAACTCATAAGCAACTTTTTTAATTACTTCTCCAGCATTTACTCTTTTAATTGCTTCTAATCTTTTAGCCATTGACACTACAACTCATTTACATTTTGCATTAGTAACATTTTTGTTACAAGTAGCCATTATAACACAATAACAATATAAACAATTATAACACAATAACCATAATATAGTACATACAAGTAAACAACACAACACAATACAGCTACTACACCTGTAATACAGTACAGTAGATATACACTCACAAAATATAGACCAATGTTTACCCGTATAGTAGATATCAGAAAGTAAACAGAATTTATTGTTGTGCTTTACTGCTATGTGCTGTAAGTATGCAATACTAATAATTACTGTACAGTAGTAATTATGTACAATTAATAATCTTCAGTGATAGGTTATAATAAAATTCGTACATGGAGTAAATGTCATCTTGGATAATTTGTTTTACTTTTCATACTTTTTGTACCTGAAGCTAATTATGGATTTAACAAATAATTTATAGCATAGTGAAAAGATCCATACCTGAGCAGAATTTGAACCTGCAACTGCTGGATGAAAAGCCTGTCTCAGCCTTTCATAGCATTATAAGAGAGACCTCGGTTAAGAGAGGCTTGATTAAATAAGACTTTACTGTATGTGTAATAATTATTTAATAATGTACACAAGCAAAGTATAGTTTATAATTATAAATAAGACTTAAGGTGCATCTGCCCTGGATATATCAAGTGAAATTGTTGGTATAGATTCAACATAATTAGAATATTTCATCAATTACAAGTACATAAATTACATGGTAATTTGTTAAAGTAATTTATGTCTTGAATTATTAAAAAGTTTTAGCATTTTTTTTCCAAAAATTATGTTAGTTGTTTAATATATTTACATAATTAAACTGTATTGTCTCATAACAGGTCGTATATATTCAATAAAAATATAGATATTGGTGTTTTACATCTCAGGCTAACCACAGTTCTAAATGATTTCTTAAGATCTATTATGAACAGCCATTATATAATAAGAGTTATAATGATAAGAAATGATTATGATCATTAGATTTTGATAAAATGTTCTCTCTTGCAATAGACCTAAGAGTGCAGATGTAACCAAGCAGAACATTACAGTTTAGGTAGTAAATATCAGTATTTCTCAATATAATGAAAATCTATGAAATAAAAATGAGGTATTTCAAGTTCTTAAATATATTAAAATCAGAAATTCCATAAATTCTATTTTTATACTGTAAAACATGTAGACAAATAAAGTATTTTTTATTTTTTATTATAAAAATGAATATTTTGTCTGCTAATTGAAATAACATAAAACAAAATCCCAAAACCACCACCAATGATGCATAAATATACAATAAATCTTATACAATAAGATGAATAAATACAGAATACAGTATATACAATCTCGAATCAAAATTATTAATAATAAAATGAGAGAAAAAATAGTGCAATATTATCGTCAAATATTTTACTTTATTTTATGTAAAAAATTTAATTTCAGTTTTATTGCTTTATTGTCTTTAAACAAACAAATTAAACTAATTTTATACAAATTGAAAAACATAAAAACTTTATCATAATTTTATAAAACTAAGAAAAATGGTTTATAAAGTAACAACAATAACCCTAGATTACTAAAGTATCATTTTTCTGATCTCATTTTACTAAAAATTCAAAATGCTAATAAAAAAGTACTATTAAATACAAATATGAAATTATCAAAATAAATTATTTCAAGAAAAAAATTTAACATAACCCTCAAGTCTTGGTTTATCTAAATTTTATACTTTCAAGAGTATATCCTCAATAACTTCATTTAATAAATACATAATTTGTAGAGAAATTTGCTAACAAATTTTTGGTCATATTTTATCTCACCAAATGTTCATCGCTTATTCTTTAAGAGAAGGGGTATTTTTAACAATAAGAAATACATTCTATTTTGTTATATGATACTATATTCATGATATTTACATTAAATTATTCTTAATTAAGAAAGGGTTAAGATAGTCTTGTCTCTTTTGTTTAAGAAATTAAATAATTACTCCTGATCCTCCATTGAAAAAATATAATTTCAAAATATAAAAAGAAAACTTTTATTGTTAATCAAAAGTTTGTACGAAATTAAATTCATATTATACATGTTCCAATTTCATATTCTAAGAAAAAGATAAGAAGTAAATAAAATTAAATCAATAACACATCTCATACTTTCATCTCGATCTCACTTTTATCTACAGTTAGATTAATCGATCATTGTTATTTACTGGAAAAATTTAATATTAAAACATACAAATTAAATCCATTTTAAGAAAAATCATTAATAATCTTTAAGGAACACACATATACAAAAAATATGATTGCAATTGGTTTCTAATTTTTTTATATATATAAAATAGAAACACACTGTTTCAGCCAGCAATACAATCAGATAGACAGAAAAACGAAACAGTATACAAATCCATCTTGTGCAAATATGAAGTATAACCCATATGTACATGGTCTTAATAGCTTAAAGAGACATTCTATGTTTTAAACAGCGATGCTTAAAAGTAGTACCCAATTATAGATATACTGGATGACTGAGTTATCAAAGTTAATTTATTTTGTTAAAAGAGGGAAGATACTGGGTAAAAAAAAGTGTAGAAAAGAACGAAGATTTTAATGAATAGACATACACAGCAATACATAATACAAAGTAAATATGTTGAGATTAAAATGTCTAAATCATACAGAAAAGTTGAGAATAGCATCAAACCAGTGAAATAATTAATGCCAGAAAATATGGGAAAAATTATGTATACTTTATCAAAATTTTTCATAATAAATGCAATTTTATATAATAATTCTATAAACAGATATTTAATTGCATTTATGACATAATATCTTAAAAAATTAGTACTTTGCTTTTATATTTTTATAATAATAATTATTTACTATATTAGAAAATGCATCTCAAATGTATAAAAATTCCCAAAATGATTAACAATGTTGACAATTTCCTGAAATTAATTGATGGACTAATCAGATGAGAATTAGGAAAATTCATAGTCATCAAAAAACAATTCTAGAAAATGACCAGGAGTAGTAGATTACCACCTAAAAACCTACTAAAATGCCGATCTTTTTTATAATAGAACTTTTCAAGAGCTTACACAGAAACTGTAAGCACAGGTTTCTGACCATAATTTTTGAAAACTTATGCACTGAAATGAGAGTTTCTTGAAAGAACTTTGTAAAAATTTTTTTTGTCAGTCTCATAAAATAATTTATTTAGTTTTTGTTCAAACAAAACTTTATTGATGATATCAAACAATGCAATACTCAAACATAATTAAGCAGTAGTAATTATTTTCTTACTGTCAATATCAATATTTTATCAATGAAAAGATTAATTTTTATTAAACTAGGGTTAAACTAAAATAATGAAAAGTTATAAACAAATGAATGCCTATCAAAATAAAAAAAAATTAATGTCAATTTAAAACTATAAAATTTTAACATGCTGTAGTTCAATCTAACATCAAAGAAAGTTAAATTTTAAACAAAAATATGATGGCACATGCACTCTAATTCTTCAACTACTACATATGAAAATGAATTTAAAAAATATACATATGAAAACTATTAAAAAAATATAATTTTTTACATGGTAATCCTTTTGTTTCTTTTAACATTATGTTTTCTTCTCTTCTTTTTTATTAAATACAACTGCATATTAATAAGATTCTATGATACTAGAAAAATTTATTTAATACTTATAAAATTTATAAAATCATAAAAAAATATCAAATTTTTTTTTTACCATAAATGCAGTACAGTTAAAAAAATATAGAACAGGTTTTAAAGTGTATTACAGCTTATTTACAAAATGTTCAGTAAATATACTCAATAAATTAATTTCATTTAAGAAATGATGTAAAATGTTAACAATTACTTTATTCAATAACGCTAAATTTTTTTAAAAAAATCTGTTAGTAAATTCTATTTTTAAATTTGGTCATACTGCCTGTAATTATACACTCTTAAAAAAAAAAAAAAAAAAAAAAATTATGCTAATAATGCATGTAGCATCTGATAGCATGAAAGGAGACTAATCTGTAGAAAATTTGTGATGATACCTTAATAAATAGAGTAGAAAATTAAACATTTTAACAAATTTCAAAATAAAACTTGAAAATATGTGGAGATTCACAAATCTATATTTTACGTATTATTAATTTTTAAAATTAGTATATTATATAAGTTTATTTTACAGCATTATTTTAATTTAATTTAAGAAGGATCATTACATTTCTTCCAAATCCATTTTCCTTTACCACAAAATTTTATTATTTATCCATGTTTTACAGAAATATTTTCTCATGAAATAATTATTTGAGTATATTATAATTTAAATTAACTTTTTCTTTTTCATCTTAAGACCAAATATTCAGCTTATTATGTAGCTTTATGAACTACAGGTAATAGCCATTTTATTCTGTACATAAATGTACAATGATTATTAGTAACCCACTCTAATAAATAACAGTATAAAAGAACAAATACACCAAAAAACGGTTAAATAATTTCCAAAAAAGATATACTTCAAAATAATCAAAACAATCCACTTTCTTAAGTAAGTGTTAAATATGTGAACAAGAATTTATTTGGATATTTATTTTTCCACTCAATTAATATATCATTTCTTACCAGTAACTGACAAAGGACCTAAAAATGCATAGTAAACTGAATATTTTGTAACACTTGAAAAAAATTAAACATCAAGTTATTACATTAGGGGTTTATTTTGACAACAAACGTGTTAGTATAACATTACATTAGGGACCAGAAAGAGGTTAAATAATACTACCTAGTAATTACATTAGTTTAAAATTATTAACATTGAATCACCAATGTTAGCTTTAAATACAAGGAGAGAAAGAGTAACCCCTCTCTACTCATCCAATTTAAACTAATGTTGTTAAGTGTAAGAGAATATCAGAGATGTTTTCCCTACTTAAATGTCATAGGTATACTCCTCAATATTTACTTCTGAGCTAGATATGGCTAGATGTAACCATAAACAGATATAAATAAACCAATTTTTGAATTGGTAATAATATGAAACATATTATTTAAAAACTTTTATGATGAAAAATCTTGATTGGAAACTATTTTGTTCCTGATTATCCTATTACTCGGACAGATTTTAAAAAGTTTTAAATCGGTCAATTATAACTATATTTGATCGCTGAATGGAATGGATTTTTCTACTTTTCATGCATTTTGGGTCCTTGTCAGCATCCATAAACATTGTGTATAGTTAATTTTTGTGGGCTATGTAAAAAAAGCTAAAATGTATTAACATTAATATTAACTTTACTTTTGGAACGATGTTAATAAAATATTATTAAAATAGGGTCAGCAAGGAAAATAATTCATTTGGTATATAGGTTTCAGTTCTTTGCACTGAGAATTCTGTGAATAAATCATTCTGCTATATGTACAACAATTACAATATCAGCAGTTTTCTACAAATTGTGTAAAACATTCTGATTAAAATGTAACATAGAAATGCATCAAGTCAGCAAAATATTACTATATTTTAGCTTTTAGATAAAACAAATTGTAAATAATTCCACACCTTCTGGCTGAATTGACTTAATACTCAGAATGTAATATTTATTTGCTGTGATGATCAGTACATTGGATTAAATTCTCTCATCAGTTGAATTCAGCAAACATGAATAACACAAAATTGTTTTTATTAGAAGAGTTAAAAATACTTTTATTATTGTTTTTATGGATTAAAATAAAATATATCCTGTTTAATGATTAAATTAATATGCACAATACAGATGTTGAATGTGTAAGAAACGGCACTTATAGCACTAACATCTCTTATAAATTATTCCTATTATCATTACATTTTTCTTTTATAAAAAAAAAAAACAAATGTAACAAAAATTAAAAATTACAGTGGAAAAATAATAAATCTTATTTGATAACTGTTACAGAGTAGTACTTACTGGAATTATGTATTTTTTAAATTCAAATATTCTATAAATGTTTATGATAATAATTTAAAGGCACAAAAATATTTTATATACATGATTTCTTTTTTTTAAACATGCGCACGCGCACACACACACACACACACACACACACACACACATACACATACTTATATTATGTTTATAATATAAATATATGTATGTATAATTCTGAGTAAAAATGTGTAGTAAGAATAACTGCATGGTGTTACAATTTTATGTGTTTCTTTTCTTGCCTTTTACAATGTATTTATTACACTATTTAAAAATATTAATATTAAAGATACAAAACATACAGCATAGTACAATCATATTATTTCTAGCCTACGTCAATATGATATAAAAAAAAGAATCATACATCTACATTCACATAACAATATTGAGTAAATACAAAAAGCTATCGGACAATATTATCTATAATATTATAAATACAAATATGAATATTATATTAAGAATATGTGGTATATACAATAATTAAGGCATATTATGAGAAAGATTTATTGAGGAAGTTTTATCCATGTTTTAATAAAGTATAATTTTTCTATGGACAAATATAATTTCAGACATATTAACATGATTATAAATATGACACCATTACAAGAGTATACCAGTAGTAATATACTATTATTACATATTACTATTTTAAATCTTGCTACCAAATAAAATGTTCAACCCCATAAATCATTGGAGGACATGTGGGCCTCTTATCACAATAGCAATTCTTAAATGCCAGCAGTCATGTATCACTGTAGTTGTGACTGAGCACTAAATCTATTTTAATTTAATCTTTTTCACTTAGTAATTAATTTAAGAGGCACTGACTGCTATAGCTATTACGTATTGACTACTAGGACTCATCAGCCAATTTATCACTTACCCAAACAAAATCTTATTCCATTACTTACTTATGTATGATTCTATGGATTTTTTGGTTTTATAAACATGGTTACAGCCGTTGTTATTTTGTTTAACTTCACATATTTTTTATATTCAAACATAGTCTCCCTATGATATATGGTCATATGGAATCCAAATTATCATCTTTTCATATGCCTTATTTTTGTATTGCCCTTAATGTTAATAAAAAAATCAATACTTGTTAGGATGTGAAATATTATGTATGCATGGTTTTAAATATTTTATTAGTTTGTAGTATTTTAATATTTTTGGCTGTTATTTTCGCTCTTAAATCTGTCTGCAGATGAATTTTGAAAATTTCAGAGTGATGGTGCTGTGTTTTATAATGTGCTGTTAGTGTGTATCAACCTATCTGGTTGATCTAGTGGTAAACTCGTTTGTCTTAGTGTTTTAATGTCTGCAGCTGTGAATTAATGCAGGAGTACCATTTAAACTTAAATATTTGTCTACATAATTTACTGTTACTTTCACGGATACTTACTTAATGGGTAATGACTTATAAGCCACCTGAAATGGTATATTTTTTTAATTTAAAATGTTATAGCACCTATAATTTCAACAGTTTCTGGAAAAAATTATGAATTGACAGTTTTACAACAATAGAAGTATCTCAAGTAGTATCATTATAAAGAAAAATATAAGAATTAAGAAAAAACATCCAACAACTGAAACCAGGTTTAATAAACTAGTTCCCATAAATAACCAAGTTCAACAACGTGGATACAGTTTTTTTTAATATGGTAGTGATTTATGAGAAAAAGATAATTGTCATATGAAAACAAAAACCCAAATGAGCATGTAGTTGGTATATAGAGTTTTATAAATTATATAATTTTTCTTCTATAACTAGATTGTAATTTATTTGCTTAGATTTCTTTTATAAACTAAGGTAATTTTTTAAAGATTTTAATTATGTTTATGCAACAGTGATTCTAAAATGGAGGATATACTCAACTAAATATTAAGGTTATTTCTATTTTCATTATTTAAAGTCAAAATAAACAAAAAAAAATCAGGATTCAGAATAAATAGTATTGTTAAAGGCAATTTAAACATTATTTTTGAAGCTAAGACACAATGAAATACTAGTGGAAACTACTATGTTTGATGAGTTTTCATCAAGGATGAGTGCAACTTAATGAAAAATAAATCTAATGACTGCTGGCGATATTGTTTGACCTCTTACAGAAATAATCTGATTTTGTAGTGGCGGTCACATATAATATTTATAAAAAATATTTTTTAACAAAAAATTACATTTATTTAATTTTCAATAATAAAATATTTCTGCTATAAAAGAGTGATACAGTTCCCTGCATTAATAGGTTATGGATGGCATTTTTATGAATTTTCAACTAATAGTTTATAGCTGATTAAAATTTTCACAACATAATGCCAATAACTGGTCTACTGCCATAAAATCTGAAAAAGTATTTATCCTCCAAGGAGTTTGGTTGTTTTCTGATTGTTGTTATATAAAAAACATCAAAAAGATAAAAAGAATTCTGTATGGAAAACAAATGCAATTTATGTTTATTTTCAGTGATCAAAACAGAAATTTTTCTTACAGCAAAGAGCCATATCACAGTCTTACAATTATACAAAGAAAATTATAAAAAAAATAAAATAATTTCAACAGATAATCTCTATACAAAGAGTGTGCTATCACTTGTTCGGGAAAATCTATTATTTTTTTTTTTTTCATTTTTAACTGGTATTTTACACAAAAATATAACTAATTATTATATTAATCTAGAAAATTTATATTTGCTAAAGTAGTATATATACAACATTGAAAAATGTATGTAAAAAAAAGTTGAGGACCATTGCTGAAATTAATTTAAAATGTTAATATTCATTTTTAATGTAAATAATAATATTTAGTATGTTTTATTTATTACATTCCTTATATGTTATACTTAACATGTGTTTAGCATGGTTTTTAGCCAAGGTTGTAATATTAAAATAAATAAAACAATTATGTTTTCTCCTTTATGCTGTCATCATTGTGACATAAGAACTACGCATTACTGAATCTGTGTTTTGCAAGTAATTTATGACACCATCATAATGCTTTTAACACAGATCAAGTTTCATCGATGGTCTTCAACATGTGTTACTTGGTTCTATCAAATACTAACAAAAAGATATGGCAATATAAACTTTTGAAAAGCTTTATTAATTAATACTTTTTTTAAAGTAATTGAAATATAAGGAAATAATCTATTGCAAAGTGTATTAAAATAAAATAATGTGACAATCCATCCAAAAATAAAAATTCAATTTTTTATGATTTTTAATTGTCTTTTGTCAGCGAAATTACTTAAAATGTTATTTATTTATTTATGAAATATAAAAAAAGAAGAATTTCTGGGACATATTTGTCCAAAGTTTAACATTTTTATTTTTAAATTCACTTACTTCAAATTAACATTCTTGAACAGAATTAAGTAAGAAGTACTTTGTTTATGTTATATTCCACTAAAATTTATGTTAATTTGATGAAAATGGACTGATACAGAAATAACAAAGTGTTAAGTATGAATATCAAATCAACAATAATTAATTTAATTCATTGTGAAATAGAAGTAATTCCATATTAAGTATTGCCATTCCATTAAAATAATATAATAAGAGAAATAATTTCAAAAATTTCATTGCACCTTTGTGAAATAAACTAGACCTAAAACGTAAAAATCAGTTTGTAATTTTGGAGTTTTAGTGTTAGATGAGATATATTTTTTCAATAAATATGCATTAAATATCAAACAATTTAGACGGATTCAGTAATATTAAACAAAAGGAATGACAACAAAAAATAAATAAATGATAATAAGATACTATTAAAAAAAACTTTTATGTAAATAAAAGAAAAAACATTATAATATTAGCAAAAGAAATTTTTTATTTCAGTCAGAAAATTAAAACAAAATTATAATATTTAAATTAAACAAAGAAAAGATTACAGCAAAATAAGATAAAAAGAAAAAAGATTAAATAATATTTCACCAAAAATCATAATTAACTAAACACTTAGATTCAGATTCTTTAAATAATTATAAATAATAAAAAAATAATATTACCCTATCCTATAGGAATAGTTTATATTTATATTATTATTAAAATTAAATTCCAATTTTATAAATACTAAAAAATATCAGTCAAATAATTATACAGTAAGCCCTTGTTATTTAATGAAATTTGTTTTTCAGTTCTAGTAGAAATTCACACAGTTTTTGGGAACGCAAGATAAAAATTTTGGGTTACTCAGTACTTGATGCAACAGAATAATTATTGGTAAAAAAGACATAAAATCTAACTGGATTTGATGATAGGGTTAATTAGAAGAAAAAATTCTTTACATTTATCAGCAAATTAATGTTTCTTTCAGCAACTATGGAAATCCACCTTTGTTAGTATTAATAAAGATAACATTACAAGTGTTACTATTATTATACTTTTTGACTTCAAATTACTTTAATTTGATAATATTTATTCTGCTATTAGCAAAAAATTCCACAAACTATGCATTACTAAATGCTATTTAAGTGATGATTACATGCTTTTATTAATCATAAACATGATTTAAAAGTATTTAATTCATACCAAAGTAATCAGTATTTATTTTGATTTAATGAAAGATTTCATGTACTGGTACATGAATGTAAATAGATTACAGTCATTATTAAAAGAATGCAAAGAATAATCTGTTCCCAATTCATCATGTCATGACACAAAAAGTAAGCACAGTATGGTGTAGATAAAAATCTTATGAAAAATGCTTTAAAAATGATAATCATTTTGTGCTCTAAAAAATAAATAACTAACAAATTATCAAGCAAAATTAGTATGTTTAAATGCAAACAAACATAAAAAAAATTTAAAAAGTATATTTTTCATTAGTTATTGTAGTTTTGAAATGATATAATTAGATAATCATTTTAAATTCTTGTCATTTTACTTCATAAAAAATTCTACACCATATGTATAAAAAAAAATAGGTAACAAGGGACAACTATACAATATAATATAATTAGACTAATTTGTCTGACTAAATAACAGAGTAATGATTATAATAATAGAAATTGTGATAATAATAATAATAATAATAATAATAAAAATACTACTTTTACATGTATCAATGACTTATAAACTGTTCATGATAATAAAAGATTTATCATGAAACAAACAGGTCTACTAAACACAATTAATATTTACAATAATACAAATTGACAAATTTATATAAATTATACGTTAACTTATAAACCAACTTAGTAAAACTTAATAATAATAATTAATAAAAATTATGCCACAATATCTAACCTATTTTCAAAATTACTAAATTAAACACAAATATGATTAATAAAAGAGTTTTATATATATATTTAACCATTTCTAAAAGAAAACTAAACATAATTATAGATGTAAAAAAGACAATAATGGCTTATAATAAGACTATTGAGAATAACCTATTTAAAGTTATCCAATGACTTTAAAAAATGAATTCATAACAATCGATTTTAGTCATTCAGGCTTTATTCTGTGAACAATTGAAAAGAAGACCTAGCTAGTAAAAGAGATTAGAGACAAAAGATTTCTCTACAATTTAGATTTAGAGGAAATTACTAAAGTCAAGTCGAGGCTAATTCAAACTAATATTTGCATGACAAAAAATATTATTTAAAAATTAAATAATAGAAAGGAATCCCAATGTTTATGGTGCCAACACTACTTTTTCAATGCCTCATTTTGAGACATTAATATTATTATTATTTTATGTATTTTAACAATGCAATCTACTAACTGTTAACTCAGCAGTACTGCTAATAAAAATATAAAAAATATATTAAATTTTTTTTTAACTACTTAAACTGAGAATAATTTAATCTTTCGTTTTTAAAACTAAGGTAAGAGTAATTGTTTAAATTTTTGTCAATCAGCATGTCATTTTTAATAAACTCTCCATGGATTTTGGACTTCTACATATGGTCATGTTGTTTTAAAGAGAAGATTTTATATTAATATGAAGATATATTTTGCCACATGTATAAACATGAGAGTTCTAAATCTCCAGTCATACTTAAACAGTATTCAAGAACAGGTTATATAGTATAAACATTATTCATTTTTTCATTATACTTATGTACACTGAATATTTTCATCAAATTAAACATATTTGTTTTTTTATTTATTAGAAATCTATTTAATAATTTGATTTTCTGTAACAATTCAATTTTAACACCTTAGAGAATGACATGTACTGTCATTTTAGATACAACAAACTTGTACAGTTTGTTGTATCTAAAAAGAAGACCAGAACGATAAAAATAAAGAAGGATTTATATTTAAAATTGAAGATTTTTCTCAAGAAACTCAGAATTTATTGAAAAGAACATTCTAAGAAAAATGTTCATGCTGGAAAACTTCAAAGAAAAAAGTATAAGTGATAAATGTGTTTAACTTAGTTAATTTAAGAGAGTACATACCATATTAATACTTTTAAAAATTAGAAAATACATTTAAATTTTTGCAAAATTGAAAAATATTAATCTATGACAATAACTCAATTTTTTCAATTTAATTTTTGTACGTTGGATTTTATAATAATTTGATAGTATAATAATAACATTTTTATTTTATTACAGGTTTTCTAGTTGCCCCCTTAAAATTAAAATAATAATAAACATACCACAGAAAAATTCATAATTTCCATTTATAAATAAATAAATCTCATCTGAACAAAAAACTGCTAGTTGTACTTGACTTGACATTGTATAAACTATATGACATCTCATGGTCATTTAACCTAGCACAAAAACAAGTATTTTTTTTTTTTTTAATTGCAACCATACAGTTAAAATGTACAAATAATAAAATTTAATGATCTGAGTTAAATCATAATTCATTATTAAAGTCAAAGGACAAGTCCAAATTTAAAATAATCGTAAAATATATTAAAACAGTTTTTTACTTCAGTCAGAAGCAGTGAAAAATTTTAGCAATAGACCACACATTTCTTTACCACTTACAATAAACAAGAACATATATGTAGAAGACGGCAGCAATTATTACAACTAGAATGTATATGAATACAAACTAAATGTCAATTTTATAGTACAGAATAAAATCTACACTAAATCTGTTTATGTATCAAATATAATAGTAATAGTAATAATAATATGGCTAACAAATCAAATAGTATGATTTAACATACTATTATGTTTATAATTATATAAATACTTATATAAAATTACAATGTCTTTTAAACTAATCAACTCACTCGGTTTTCTCTTCATAGTTTTTGATTTTAGCACCACTTCAATATAAAACGTTTTGAATATTACCAATATTATTAAGTTTATTATAACCATTTGTTTCCTCAAGGAAAATAAAATTAATATGCAAACATATTAATAAGAAAAAACTATTCCTCATCATAATGATATATGAATATAAAATATGGATGTTTTATGGTACTACGAATTTCTAAAATGCTGTAAGTTGACTTGTAAAAAAATTCTCACTTCTTTGTCATCTGTAAATAGACAATTAACACTATTAATACAAAAAGAAGGTTATACTACAATATTACTATGCTTAGATACTTTTATCTTTGTAATAATTACATAAATTATTAACTGACTGATTGCTGACAATTAGATTAAGCATACTGACAAGCATACTATGCTGACAATTAATGATAAGCCATTAAGATCAGACCTTCCAGAATATACTTCCTTTATTATAGATGATATATGACTGTAACAGACCAATTTTTATTCAATTATTTGTAGTACTTACCACAAATAATGAGATAATGGCACGCTTCGCTCACCTTACCGTATAGCCAGGTGAGCTCCAGGGGAGCTCCGTCCCCTGGACCCTTAACAAATTTATTTGTATCCTCATGTTTGTTAGAATATTAAGTAATTCACAGATACTCATTAAAGAAAAGTAATATTAGTGTGTAGAGAATATCTTTCTGAACATTTTGGTGTTTTTGTATTTAAAATAGGTTTAAGGAGCAAGAAGATGTAGAATTTATAGAAATATAATATTTAATGCTAGCCAAACTGATAACAGGATATTGGTTTAGGGACGCCGTCTTCTTCGTTTAGTCATGTGTATGTTTGTATGAGGTTGTGTTAGTTGCTAGTTCAGCTGCTGCTATTGACGCAGAGTGTATCATATGGTGCGCCAGGCGGCTGTGCACTGCCAACTCTCTCCTACTCCCTGTGCTCTCATAGTCTTTCTTTTCCACAGTCCGTTGTAATGCACTTTTAAGTAATTCGTTAAATAAAGAATCCTTTTTTTTACAGTTAAGTATTAACTAATAATCTCTTTCTTTTATTAATAACTTTGAATAATAATTATGTAAATAATTAATTTAAATTTTAATAAGAATTATTAACCTTTGATTTAAATTTAATAATAAATTATAAATATTTATTATTCAGTTGTTAGTTCAATGTTTTTTGACTAGATCATAGGACTTCACTCAAAATAAAAATGTGAGCACGAAAAGCAAATAAACCAACACACCATGATGTAGCATATAATTTGCTCACATTTGAGTTGGTACAAATCAATGTACCATGCTTTTTTTATTGGAGAGACAACAATGTTTATTATGATAAGTAAATTTTACCACTAAATAAAAAAGTGTTAATATATATAATTTCTTTTTAAATTTTAGTACAGATTACAGAGTAAATATTCAATATATTTATTTATTTATTAATAATCTATTTAATTATATTACTCAATACATTATTTTATATTTATTTTTTTGATGACACTTTTATTTTATTTACTTCTTTTACTAGGAAAGATCAATTTGAATATGAATTTTAAAAAGATTAATGTCAATAAAATAAAACACACACGCATACATGGACACACTCACACTCTCTCTTGTGTGGTACTGGTGATAATGGGAATGCCTCTGCTGGCGATTGAATGTCTGAAAAGATATGAGGGTAGAGACGCCACAGTTGCTTGGAGAAAGTTGATAAAAAAATGTCTCAAGAGAGATGGTCCGACGTGGTTACTGGTAGATGGACCTTCAGGTTGATACCGTCAATCAAGACCTGGATCGAGAAGAGACATGAGAAGATGGACTTTTGGACGGTCCAATGGCTTACAGGTCATGGATCATTTGAGGTCTACCTCCATGCCAAGGGCAGGTGTGGCTCACCTTTATGTTGCTACTGTGAGGTTGAGGACGATGTAGAACATACTTTTCTCAGATATCCAAGATGGGCTTTGAAGTGACTTTTTGATAGGGCGGTTTCACCTAAGGAGGCAGGTTGGGACAGGTGCTTGAGATGGTTCAAAAGAGTTCTCTCTGTAAAATTATAAGAGAAGGAAGAGAATAGGGTAGTGTGCAGCCCTGAAGGGGGTTGGAAGGCCAGCCCTCAGGGGTGGGCGGCAGGAATCCAACAGGATTGTTGCCGCTAGATGCCCCCAGGGGATGCCGGAAGCCCTTGCAGAAGGACCACACTTGGAGTACCTGTAGACACGTGTGGTGACGATGTGTACCTCACTAAGTGGCTCTGCCACCACATCGTGGGAGGGGGAGAGTTTTTAGTGGGTCACTGCCTTACACAGGAAACCCTACACATGCAGCAGAATGGGCTGCTGGGCATCTGGCAGCAGATTTTCCCTCCTACAATGTAAAAAAACAAAAAAAGAAAAGATTTACTAGATCAAGCTATCATTTCCATTTTACATCAAAACCTTTGTCATATTTAAAGAATTTACATAGATATTGAATATGAAAGCTAGCCCCATGCTTTTCATTGTGGTCTTTTGAAAACTTTATACCAGGTGTATAAATATGAAACTGAATTTGCCCTAGCTGTCAATATAGTTACCGTCAGACCGCATCATTGGCACCATTTTCTTTCTTTGAGAGCTGACAAAGATTTGCAACTCACAACAATACTAGTTTCATACAACAGCATAGTTTTAATTAACATTGAACATGTTGAGTTTTGTACCTACAAACTATGATTTGTGAACACAGCTTTGATTTTCTGTTACCATTTAAAGAAAACTGCTGCAAAATTGTTTCAAATGCTGTCAAAGCTTACAGTGAGCATGCTCTTAGTAAATCACAATACTTTGAGTGGTTTAAAAAAATAATTTAAAAGTGGTGATTTTGATGTTAGAAATGAAGAACATGGAAGACCACCGAAAAAGTTTGAAAACAGCTAATTGTAAGTATTGTTGGATGAGGATGATGCTCAAACATAACAAAAACTCGCACACAGATCAATTAAATGCAACTCAAGAAGCCGTCTCCATATGTTTGAAAACCATGGGAAGATCCAGAAGATGGGAAAATGGCTTCCACAAGAACTGAATGAAAGACAGCAAGAAAATAGAAAAACCACTTGTGAAATGCTGCTCACCAGGTACGAAAGAAAGTCATTTCTCCATCGAATTGTGACAGGTGATGAAAAGTGGATATACTTCGAGAATCCTAAGCGTAAAAGATGATGGGTAACTCCAGGCGAATAATTAACATCGATTTCAAGGCCAAATCGCTATGGGAAGAAGACAATGCTCTGTTTTTGGTGGGATCAGAAGGGTGTGATCTATTATGAGGTGCTAAAACCTTGCGAAACCTTTAATACTGAATGCTACCGACAACAAATGATCAATCTGAATCAAGCATTGCCTGAAAAACAGCCGGAATATAAAAAAGGGAACACAAAGTGGTTTTGCCAAATGATTGAGGTGTTCAGTTGGGAAATATTTTTGCGTAAGGTTTACTCACTACACACTTGGCTCCATCTGATTACTATTTATATGCATTGATGAGACACACATTTTCTGAAGCACTTCACTTCTTATGAAAATGTACAAAAATGGCTCGATGACTGATATGCCTAAAAAGAGCAATACTTTTTTGGGTGTGGCATTCATAAATTGTCAGAGAGATGGGAAAAATATATAGCTAGCGATGGACAATATTTCAAATAAAATATTTTTTATCATTTTCATACAATAAATGTGTATTTTCTATACAAAAATTCCGGTTTCATATTTACACACCTGGTATATATTATTTTGTTGAAAACAAAATTATCTTCTACTTATGTTTAATGGGTAAATTGCTTTATACTTTTTATTAGTATTATGTTTAAATATTTATGGGAGTAAATATAATACGGGAGTTTTCGATATCTTGTACAAGGGTGTTTGAAGCACACATTGGTTGATCGACTATATCGATATTTATCCAAAAAAACTACTGCGCATCTATTATCCATTAACCATGGAACAAAAGTTGGCTTCCATGGAACAAAAGTGAGCTAAAGAAAAGCATATAAAAAAATTATAGAAAATTTAATCTGCAATCTGCTAGCAGCATTCGGCACAATTAAAAATCTGCTCTTTGTTTAATGTTTTTCATTACTGAATGAAAAAACTAATTTTTAATGAACATATACCATTTGGGATTATTTTCTATGTAAAATAAATCATAACCAGTTGGTTAATATTCACTGATTATTTATAAACTATATTATTTATAAATTATTTATTTATGAATATTCACTGATATATATATAAACTTCCAGTTTATAGTCAGTTGTATTTATAGTATTGCTTTGATATATTATTTTGTTTATTTTACTTTTTCACTGTAGCCAATGGGATTAAACTTAAGAAAACCTTTCAATGAGAGATCATCTGACAGCTTGTTAAAAGTAATAATTATTTTGAGAAAATATTAATTTTAATAATAAACTTTAAAAAATTTAAGATGTATTGCTTTTAAACATTTGATTGTACAATTAATTTATAAATACATGAAGCAAATAAATATTCACCTATCTGAAAAAATAAGTAATTCATAAAAAAATTAAAAATATATTAGTCTTCCATTGATGATTTTCAGTGCTCAGTACTAAATTATATAATAAGAAAACATTGGTTTGTGTGGAACTACGTTTCGCACGAGATTTGAGTGTGACGTCTTGCAAAGACCGACAATGTAAATCGACCCCAAAAAGCTGAAGGCATATTAGACGATTATCAGTAAACTTTGTCATAAACAGAACCTTATAGCAAACTTAAGGATTTCGATAAAATACACAATAGCGAAATCATAAATTTAGGCATCAACGGTTTAGGCATCTTTTAAAGATTGCACACTCTCAACATATTCATTAAGATCTATAATATCCATATGTAAATTCACTCAATACGAGAGCTGGAAGCTTAAATATAAATTAAATTAATTTATTTATTAGTTATATATTATATCCAGTTTACGAAACAAATTATCGTAATACGAAAGTAACCTTCCTTGACACAATAACAAAAGAGAAATTAGCTTCAAAATCAATAAATCACTAAGGAGGAAATATAGGATTCAAAATTCTTTTAATTTTGACCTTTATTGTTTACAATTTGATTTGAATCACGTGTTTTGCCTATATATATGTTTAGTTGTAATTACAAGGCCGAAAAAAAAATCATGTTTACGAATCTAAATGAGAGCAAGCCCTCATTATTTTTATCCTTCAAAAGAATAAATAATGAAAAAATATAAAAGTAAAGTAATTGAATAATGAAAAGTATAAATAATGAGGATTTTAAACCCTCATTATTTATAGTTTTGTTTTTTTCTATTGTGTTTTATTTATTATTATTATTAGGGTATTAGTGAATCCATAGTATTTTCAGTATCTATTTATTTGTATTGAGAATAGTTGTTTTAAGATCTGCTACGATATTGAATGAATGAATTACGATAGTAAAATTTATTAGTTTATTTTGCAATTATTATTACTGTTGTTATTTATTGTTTATAAACATTTAAGAAAAAACATGATCTTTTGACGGGCAGTATGTTCGTTAATGAAAAAGCATGTTCTCAGCTAAGAGGAACGCATACACAAATAGATACACATACAGGTACGTGCCTTTAGTAGGGTAGGGCTTAAATGCAATTTTAAGTAAAACTCTTTTTTTACATTGTCCATTGTCCTTATGACAGATTACATGTTAAATTTTTAAAGAAAGTTAATAAATAATTAAAAAAGAATCGCGGGCGTGGAGCGCCTGTGATATTCGTCGACCTTTGATTGTAATGTCGCAAAAAAAAAACTTGTTATCCTTATGAAGTAAACACATGTTTTTTTGAGAAACTGTCGTTGGGCTAGATGAAAATACCAATTAATTAAATTCATCCATGATTTGGATGTTTTAAAAAATTACTTGTTTAAACAAACAAATTGAATCAAAGTGATTGTTTAATTAGGTAATGAAACACGTTATTATTCCATTTTTCATTTCATTTAATAATAATAATTAATATTAATAATTTTTGCAAGTTTAAATTGAATGATTTGTTCAAAAATAATTATGAACAATTTGTTCTAGAAATAAACTTTAATCAAATCAATGTTGATAAAGTGTCAATTTAAAACGATGAAATTGAAATCATAAATCAAATTCATGAAATTGCTGTTCTTGAAAAGCCCGCCAAAACCTGCTTGACATGATACTACTATATTCCATTACATGACGGTTCGGCTTGGCTCGGCTCGGCTCAGGCGGAACGGGACAATTTTTCGTGCGTGCTGCCGGCGTTCATCGATTTATAAGATGTCATGTCAAAATTATTTCTTATTGGTAGAAGAAAAAGAAAATCATCACTGGAGTGAATGGAATGATTGGATTTTATGAAAAAATTCAAAAATGTTCTCCTACGGAAAATGTGGCTCTAGAAATAGTAAGTAATTAAACCTGACCTTTTTAGTTTGAATGTAAACTGGTGGCACTCAACACAACTGCAAGAGCTAATATCACATTTTTATCAGTGAAAATAATTGAAACATTTTTTAGGGATTTACAGGAAATATTCTACCACAACATTTTGCAAAATACAGAACTGTTTAGTACTGCAAAATAATTTTAAGAGATAAAGTGAAGCCTGCAATTCATTGGAAAAAGAGAGAAGAGCAAAAGGAGGTAACGTATGTATTTTCATTCCAATGATCTAATTATCTTCAAAAATGCTACTAGGAGCTGTTTTAAAAGCTTGGTAGCTGAAAACTCCAATTATTTAACTATAACAAAGTTAATTAATTTCCTCTGTATGCTAATGAACTCTCATTAATCAATTTCATTTTTCTAAGGTAAATTGAATACGTAGATGTCTAAAACATTTCATAATATTATAATGAATGTAAATCCAATCATACTCTAATTATAATTGTAATAACACAATCCATATATCAATGTGGATTATATAATTCCATATTTTTAATAAACAGATGTGAATTTTTAAAAAATTGACTTTATATAGTTTTAATTTTTTTTTTAAATTATTTAAATACTTACCATCCTTTCAAAAAATATAGAAACAGAATGAACATTTTAAGAGAATAGATACAGTTAGATACAGTGAGAATAGATACAGACTATGAACTATACAAAACTGTAGAAAAGTAATAATTGTTTATAAAGTAGTTCTAAGACTAATCTTATCTGTTAAATAAACTTCCAATTCAACATATAATGTAATATTACATAAAATATTTCCTTAGTTTATTAATAGATTAACAAAAAGTAAAAATGTTCAGAAGTTTGTCTTAATTAATTAAATTTATAAATTATATTTGTATATAATTCATTCATAAAATAAATAGTAAAAAAAATAAACAATTTACCTAACTAATGGAAGTTTCTTGCGAGGAGTGGCTGTGTGTCAAACAGCACAACCTTTACGAGTACCATAAAGCACTTTAAGTTCTGGAAATATTATTTTACTAATGAGAGCATTTGTTTTTCCAGCTAACACAGCTCTAGCTGGATCTTTTTTCAATGTTTTTATACCAGGTTTATGGACTAGGAATGCATTGTCTAGGATTTGAAACTCATAATCAAGTACACAGAGAGTGTAACCCTGAAAACAAACATACAAAATTAACATTTCCATTAATAAAAATTAATTTAAAAGTAATTTTAATCAAAAATTGCAATTAAGCTGATCACACCAACATGTTATTTTTGTTAATTCAAATTTCTAACTCCTTAATTTTATAATGAATGAAAATTTTAATGATCTAATTTATACCTTTTCTTTTCACATCAGAGGATACCAAACATAAATTTACACTTCATGTATTATTCCAATGCACAAAAATTAATATATATATTTTAAAAACGTTGGTGATATATGTTGTAATAAAACAATAAAAAGGTATAAAACAGTGTAACAAGATGAGTATAACAGAGCTGACTAATAAATTCCTGCCAGACACATGCTGCCAAATAATTGATTGACCTGGTTAAATTTATGTGCTAATAATGATCCAATCACATTGATATTGTACAATTCATGTCTTTTCAGTGAATTTATACATACAAATATATGTTACAAAAATTTGTTAAATTTTTTATATAACCTAAATCAATTATGGAAATAAGAGAATTTAAAATAAAAGAGTAGGATGTTTAAAGTAAATTAAAAAAAAAAAAAAAACAATAAATTTTATCACTAATTTTAGCGAAATAAAAAATAAATAAATTAGAATAAACAAAAATAAATTCAAGAGGTGGGGATTGCACTATTTAATTTTCCACAACACAATTCAAAGAACTTCAACTAAAAGAGGTGCTAGGATTTTCAGAGTAAGTTATGAATAAATGTCTGGCAATCTGGTGACACATTGAGGAGAATATAATAAAAAGTATAACTACAAAGTGGAGGGGGTGAAGTTGATAGCCTACTTGTGGTGCCCCTACTCATAGCCCCTATTGCAGCCATGGAGGTACAGACTCAGATTGAGCCTCTATAATCATACCGAGAAAGGAAAGCATAAGTGGACCAACTACCAGCAAGCTGCTTTTAGGCTCAGACGGCTCCACTCACTGCATATGAAAATCTCGTAAGGAAATATGATATTCTACCTGTGGACACTGCATCCTTGTACACGAGCCAGGATTTTTTCAACAACTTACCTCAAGCTCACTATGAACTCAAGAATCATTCGATGCCAAGACACGCCTCCATACAACATGAATTGAAGCAGCTAGCCCTACAAACATCTACAAGGAATTTCCAGAGGATGAATGGAATCACGTCAACACTGACGTATCTTCAATTTCAGGCTCCGGAGAAACAGGAGCTGGGTACTACTGGTATCTTTTCCAGGGACATATAGCCGTAGGTGGCCCCTCAGCAATTATGATGGCGAAGCTGGAGCAGTGCACACTGCTGGGACCAAATTGGAAAAGCTAGTTTCTCCTTTGAAAGCAGTGTTTTTGGTCGACTACCAAGCCGCTATACATAATCTATCGTGCAACACCAAAACGGACTGCCAGAGGATGGTTGAGTATAGAAGGAGACTGGAAAGCCTGGGAAGTCGTGGGTGGACGCTGATGTTCCAGTGGATACCCAGTCATGTCAACATATGTGGAAATGAGGAGGACGATAAACTGGCCAAGTTAGGAACAACTCTGCTCCAACCTAGTTGCCCTGCATCCTCGCATTCATCCAGCGGTTTCATCACCTGAGAGATTGTCTGGCTCTGGATCCCACCCAGCTGGATGGGAGCCCGGAGTTCACTGAAGCCCATCTTTCTTGGTCAGTGCTTCACCAAATAGCTCAACAGCCAAGGGCGGGTGTTGGCTACTAAGTAAGTATAACTGCAAAGTTTTTTTGTGCATTTAATTCCTGTTATAGAATTATTTAATGGTATAATTATAAATTATTTACAGTATTATTAATTTTATATTCTGTTGTTCTGAACAGTAACTCCCATTTGCATTCTAACTAGATTGTTTATGATTTACATTATGGCAAAAAACTAAACAACCATAATTGATTTTTAATGTTTACCTGAGTCATTTTATCACTTTTTCCTTCCCAGCTGAGCCTCTCATCATACAATGGATCTTGGTGTGTGCCAATAAATATTGGTTCCCAATGTACAAAATAACCAGTTCTCTTTCCTATGTGAAATACTTGTAATGCTTTATTGCTAGAGTCTGCATTCAACCACTCCCTTGCTTTTGGAACATTATGGCAATTTGGACAAACTTTTTTATGAAATGGTATTGCACTTCCATTTTTTACCATGCTTACCTGAAAGCAATAAAAACAAATTTAACACACTGATCAAATTTTCCTACAACATTGGTAACATGTTTATTACTTTACACATGCAAACAAAAAAGACCACACTTTCATATACTCAAACATTGCAAAATATCTAAAAAACACAAAATGATTTCTTAGTGAACAATTGCAATTAAACCTCAACACATTTTTCAGTCACATTCTAAATATGTGACAGCCTCATTCAAACTGCTAGAAAATAATACTAGCCAACCAGAGTTTACTCTAATGTAAAAATAACAGCACTAGTCACTTTAAAGGCCATAAAACTGAAAACAGTTTGAAATCTTATATTTGTTTAATTAATTTAGTTGGTCAATTATTATGTTGGTAGAATAAAAAAAGATTTTTGATTTGGATAAAAATTCTAAACAATAATTAACAGATAATAAAATTAACAATATTGAGTTTAAAAGATTAATTAATTTTTTAATCATACTTTCTTGAGACATGGAAACATTCATTAACATTATTAATATTAACTTAGTGTTTAATTTTATAAACTATTCAAGAGAATAGTAATATCATTTACTTAAATAACAATAAAATATCAGAAAATAATTCTTACCAGTTCTTTTTTATTAGCTGGTAAACTCATGTTTGTTTCCAGTTCAAAAATTGAAAGAGCAAAAACTTTTGGATTCTTGTGCAGAAGAGGTGGATCCTGTCTTTGAATCATAGCCAAAAAATCTGGAATTAATCCTGGGCTTGGGTAAAGTTCAATATCTGATGGCAAGATATAATAGGTAACAGCTGACTCACGAGCAATATTTCTTCCAACATTGACAGGATAGAGCAATTTCTTTTGCGATTTGTAAACAGCAAGAGTTGAATTTAACCAAGGCGGTGGATTTGAACAATTAAAATGTTCTTCAAGGATTTTATTACCTTTGGGTATTTGTTTAGGTAAATGCTTAGAAGGAAAATAAATATGGAAAGTTACAAAACGGCTGACTAGATTTGAACCACAATTCCTGAGATAGCGAATGGTGTTAAGTGTTAAGATAAAATCTGTGCCTGGAGCATATAACGCTAAAGATACAGGACCTTGCCATCGTTCCAATAATGGCTCTAGATTATCTAAGAAGGTATAATCAGCATGTGTTGTATACGTCAGAGTTTCCCAGCAATGAGGTTGGTACTCTGCTTGCACATAATTATAAAGCACCCAGTAATCCCCACGTTGAGCTGTGCGACTTTCCCTTTTTCGATCATTACAAGGTATTAGTTCTTGCAGTGTGTGTTCAATCGGTGGTTCTGCTTTTAATGCAGATGATACTGGTAGTAAGGCTACAGATGGTACCTTTCTTTCTGTAGATGTGGCTACTGTAGTGCTTGCACGTACTGACTTGCCACCTGAGACTGACGTTGTACCTGAAACAAGAATACATTTATTAATATAAAATATCTTAAACTATTTCAATGCATATACCCTCCAATCACAAGACAGGTTGAACTTATTAATAACTTTTCAAGTCTGACAAAATACTTACTTTCATTTGTGCTCTTTGATGAACTATTTTCATTAAAGTAAATTATGTAGAAAACCTCCCATATTTATTCTTGACATAATTCTCACAAACGGTTTTATATGAAGCTAATGCAATGCGCTCACATCACAGAAGTGACTTATTTATTTATTTTGAACATAAATAAAATTGATTCTAATGATCCTACAATTAAAAATAAATAATGATGTTAAATTTTCTAATTCAGGTGTTGGGGTTAATTCTGGTTTATTTTAAGAATATGGCATTTTTTCAACAAATCATCATGACATCTTCATAATGACTTACAGTTGCTCTGTTTATTACTGATGCAAAGAATAATTTAAGAAAAATTAAAACCTAATAGAAGTTAAGTAAAGAGGTTCATTAAGATTAGACTGCCAAGTAAGGAAAAAAGGAGAACGACACAAGGAAAATGACTAATATATAAAAAATGTTAATATTGATACATGAACATAAAGTAAAATAATGCAGGGTACTATTCAAGCATCATGACAGAAACCACATTTCTTTTACACGTAGCATGGAAGACAAACTGATATGAGGATAAAAAATAATTAATATTTTTATTATACAAGAAAACATTGTAGTAGAATCGATTTTAAACTTCTTTCACAAATAATCTTCTATGCATTCAATAGGAGTGAGGATGATGTCATGCTATTTGGATATTGTAGTACAAGAAGTTTAATAAATTATCAACATTTAAAACACAATTAAATTAGTTCATTCAACTGTCAAGATCACGGATTACTCTTATTACACCAGATAACTACTTGTTATACCCCGTAACTTTAAAGTTAAAATAAAAAGTCTTTAACTTTTTCACTTTTCCCAAAAAATAAATACTGAGTTTATGATGACCAGTACATTACACACAAATCATATCTGTAAACATTTATTAACTACATTTTGGGAAAGTCTTATTTTTCATGGTTAATCTACCTTTCATATCTAAGCAGGAAATACATACATATACAGATATACGAAATATATCTAATGTTAATTATCCTATTATACCTAATTATGATTAATTACTATTTTTTAATAATAACAATAATAATAATAAATGAACTGTTAAATTTAATCAACTGTCTTAGACTGGTTCTCAACCTAAATAATGACGTATATATATATATATATATATATATATATATATATATATATATATATATATATATATATATATATATATATATACATGGAATAGGGTGAATTCTCATCTGAAAATGTTATTTTTTGGGTTTTCAATAATAATAATTTAATAATATTTTTTTCAAAATTTATTCTATTTTATCCTTAAGGAAGAGTGCTCCCAAAATGAAGTGCTAATAATTTTTTTTTTTTGTAGATTTTAATGTTCTGAATTATATGATATAATTAATTATATTTATCTTAAATTGCATTAGATAAATTTTACATATGTGTATGAAAGCTAACACATAATTTCAAATTAAGATTAAAGATTATATTTATTCAATATATATGTATGTGTGGTTCTTATAACCATAAGTTCAAATACATTTGCTTTGTCATTTACAGGCAAGACTGTTTTTGTTTTCAAAATTTAATACCTAACCAAAGAAAACACTATTTTTTTTTTTTTTTTTTTAACTGAAGTTGTTTTGTGTACTGATATTTATGAAAGAAAATTTTACAATGACAATCTAAAAAATATCTCTAGTTAGCAAAATAAGAATGAAAAATTTTACATAGCCATATTTGAAAAAATGTGGTAATAAATCCAAAAACATTTTGTGTAAAATGATAAGACACTGCTGTTGCAAAGCAATTAGAGAGTTTACTTTTTGCAAAAAAAATCTACAAAAAGGTATAGAAAGAGGAAGAAAGGTGTGGTCTTTGGAGGTGAAGAGTGCAATTTACAAGTTACACAGGGAAACTTACAAATTAAAAGTAATCTTTTGTTTAAATTTTTGTTAAAAGTATATTTTTGACATATATATAATTTGGGAGAAAAATTTGATTCTTTTTGTAATATGATTGTAATTTTAAAACTGCCAGCTCTTCAATATAAAAGTGATCTAATTTTTAGCACTTCCCTCCTTTTGGTGCAAGATCTGAGGTAATAAATTAACCTCTGGATGTTTTCAACATACGGCGCTAAGCTTCTATGTTCAGGATAAATAGGAGCTTCACAGAAAGCATTTTAAGAAAAAGTGTTTTGCTGAACCCACTTCTTTTACTAATCTACTTTAATTTAACATCATCAGCGACACTCATTATAAGTTGTGACATCATTGAAATAGTTTCCATTGTTTATTTAAATTTTTAGATATTTTTTTTCTATACAACTAGTATAAATGTGTTTTAAAAAATAATTAAATTAAAAAACCTAGACAGCACATAAGACTAATTTGGAAAGGTTGGTTCATTATTTATGTGTGTTAAAAAAAAAAAAGAAAAGAAATTTGTTTTTTCTCCAAAACAATATTGGTATTTCTAAAACAATTACTCAATAAAATTACAGTGTTTACTTTCCTTAACGTACATATGAAGAAATTTCTTGTATATAAGCATGCATAAGGATGAAAAAAGGTTAATAAACTTGTGAAAAGAAAAGGATTACTTAAAATTACCATTTAAATGTTTTGATCAGAAAGTCCTTCATTAATTAAAATTAGTAATATATAATGTTCCCTCAGTGTATTATATTTCTTCTTCTCCAATTCTGGATTTGTGGGTATAGGCCTCTATACTAAGATTGCTGGAATTTGAAGATCCAGTGCACCCTTGGAATCTTATTTTTTTAATAACATTAACTATAGACTCAGTACGAGAATAGGATGAATCAGAATTTATACTTAAATCTAATCATAAACCTATGGACTACCTAAAGTGTTTAAAAGTGAGGGTGGAAAGAGAATCTTAAACCGAGTAAAAACTAAGTTTTTTTTCATGAAAATCATTCATTATCACAGGTACCAATCTTACACGATAATTTCTTCCATTTACTACATGAAGAAAACGCATTAACAAAACAACAAAAATAATGAATGTATTTTATAGTGAAACAAAATTGTAGTTATTTTATGCATAGTTCTTCTATCTACATAAGATGACTTACATTCAAATAAAAATTTGTTTTATGAAATTCCACAAACCTCTTATTCTATATCTTGAACAATATCAATATGTATCTAAATTAAAAAAAAAGTATTATTGTTTCATTAATAAATAATGACAAACTGTCCTGTAATTTAAAGTATTGAATGGGGGAATGCCTACAGACCAATCAGGAACTACTTTCCATCTGGTATCTGCACAGTAAGCCTAATGGCTGAATTACCTTAAGGATAAAGCTGGGCCTCATACAAAATAAATTACTGTTACATATGTATAAATATTTTACAATATTTTTATTTCACAAAATTCTAGATAACAGTTAATGTTGGTATATTTGTAATTTATCTTTGTAAGATGTTTGAAAAATGTTGATTTTATATCATTACGGAATGCTTAGACATATATCATGTACGTCCTTCTTTAAAATTATTTTTTCTTCAGTGTATTCCTGCAATATTATGTTTTTGTTAGATGAGTGTGTGTTCTATATGTGATGTTTATTTTGTTTTATTTTTTTGTCGTGACAGCAACATTAGTTATAGACTTTTCATGTTCTTTATTTATGATCTATTTTATTTTTGTAAGTTGTGTAATGTATTTCTTGTTTCATTTTTATATATTTTGCATTTTGCTAGATTGAAGCAAAAACCTTACTGATTCACTCCAGAAAGGGGTGGTACATTAATTTGCTACTTTACATTATCTATTGTAGTGTTTATTATGACTGTGATGCATATGGATTATTCTAGGTACAAAAGCAACAGTCAAGAGTTGATTTTTCTGAAAGTATTGACATTCATTGTAGAGTCAGTTTCTCTGGTAAACTGTGAAGATCTGTTCACATCTGTGAAGATGTGACTTGTGGAGCTAAAATATCAGTTACATTTCATTTCAGTAAGAATGACATGCTGATACACAACAGTACATTTGGTTTAGTGAAGAATTCAAAAGGGAAACTACATAACTTGTCACTTCATAAAGCTTGAAGTTTTTATCCTTAAAAATAGCTGTTGTTTTCAAGAGTGGCTTTTGTTTCATTTCAGAATGACTTAATGGCAACGGCTTTAATAGTATGCCATTGAAAATAAAACATTGTCAATAATGGAAAATCCTAATATATTTTTAAAAGTTGGATCTAATTATTATGGATTTATTATTATCACAATAAATAGATTTAATTAGTAGTACATTAATATAATATGTGAATAAAAAGTAATGAATGTTATTAGATATAAAGAAAATAATATTAAAAAAAGCTATGAATAAAGAAACCGCAAGAATTCAACCACGTCATATTGTACAGTAAAGTATGAGTCACAAGTAGTACTAAGAAAAAAAATGGGTTCTTTGATTCTTGTAGGAAGATTTCAAATAAAATAGTTGCTTAGAGAAAGAATGAGGCAGAAAAGGAGAGAAAATAAGGAAGAGAGAGAGAGAGAGAGAGAGAGAGACTGAGAAAGAGAGACCTTTGTCAAGTTCATTAATAAATAACAAAGTAGTAGGAAAAGGTTCTAAGAAACGAAACTCAATGACGTAAAGAATTTCTAAGAAAACAAAGACCAAGATCTAGTGTATAGTGTATAACATGCACACAGATACAAGGACAAAGTATTGTATGCAACTTCAGAAAACTTGTTTCATCAAGTCTGAGTTGAAAAAAAAGTAGAGGAAGAATATATAACAGAATAACTGAATTTTAATCATTAATTAAAGATTTTTGTACCATAACTTACCTATTCAAAAGAATATTACTCAAAATTAAAAATAAAGAATTTTATGACAAATAGTATATGTAACTTTACAATTAATTAAAAATAACTATTTTATTTATGCTAATATTTAAGTAAAAAAATTTTAAAAGAGAAATAAAATAATATTTAACACACTAGAACAGATTTATAGAATTTCCAGTTTATGACAGTCAAGGATTGCTTTAAAGAGTTTGTTCTAGTGATGAAGCAATTGAAATTCTTTTATACCTACGTAGTAAATTGTATTGGTATTTTTCTACCAGAAAGAATTTCACCAATTAAACGCGTAAAAATTATAACTAAAATATAATGATAATAGTTTTAGAGATACTGCAATGTTTATAAATGTAAACATTTTTTATTGATATGTTAAAATAAAAATTTGAAATTAATTTGAATATTTTTTTGGAAATATAGAGTATGTCAGTGAAGCAGGAAAATTTAAAATGCCTCTCTCTATTTAAATAAGTTTTAATATGAATGTTTCTAGTTTTCTGTAAAGGGAGATATGTCATCTTATTTTTTAAAAAGTATGTTTGATAGATGGGCATCATTACAATATTTAATTTTGTAGTCTTAATGGAACATTTTTATTAACCTGAATGTGTAATGCGTGTAACTTTTCTAGAAGTTTTTATTTTAGATCCATTAACATTTGCAGTCACTCAACATATGGCTTGCTCTTGAGCAAACCTTAAAGAAAAAAAATTTGCATGCGGACAAATCAGGAGGTCTAGCCGGAAAAACAATGTTCCAATTTTTGTATATTATATGGTTTGGAAACAGTTCTCTTAAAGCAGTAATAGGCATATAAGCGTATGATTTGAGTAGCATCGTCATTGCTGGACCCATATAATTTATAGAAATAGAACTAATTCTTGTCTCAAAAATGATGTGACCATGTAATGTGCTGCAGTAATGATTGTAGCATTTCCTTGATTGTATGAAAAGAAAATAGTCCAACAATGCCAGATGATGAAGGTGCACATCTCACAGTGCACTAGATTGGACTAGATTGGTTTTTTATGTAACTGAAGTGGGTTTTCAGAGCTTCAATATCAAATATTTTGCTTATTTAAATTGTCATTCAAGTGTAAATGAGCTTTGTGTGACAAACATATGGTGAAATAAGTTTTCATCACCAACCAAATGGTGCAAAATTTCATGACAAAGATTCTTCATGCAAGTAACCAAATCAGCATCTTTTAATTCCTGAACAGATTTAATTTTATAGGGGGGGAAACCTAAGTCCTTTTGTAAGATTTGACTGATTGATGGTACCATGATATCCACTGCTAATGAATGTTTAATCGCAGAAAGTTTTGGGCAGTTCAAATTCTGTGTTAATGTGACAGTTCAA
Source organism: Lycorma delicatula (assembly GCF_047948215.1). Classification (NCBI taxonomy): domain Eukaryota; kingdom Metazoa; phylum Arthropoda; class Insecta; order Hemiptera; family Fulgoridae; genus Lycorma; species Lycorma delicatula. The sequence goes on along the minus strand of NC_134461.1, from coordinate 76,226,725 downwards.
ATTCTACCAGTGTTTTCTGGTGTTTTGCACTTTTTAACACTTTTTTCTGCTCCTTTATGTTTTAAATTTAACGTAAACCCAATTTCCTCAAATTTTTTAACTCATAAATTAATTACATGAAAAGTTACCTCAAGTATAGTATTGCAGAATATTGAACTGTCTTAATAACCTCTTCAGTTGTCACAGAACCACATTTATACAAAATGATTCACTTCGGAAACATTTAATGAACCTAACCATTGTTCCATATTTACTGAATGACATTAAATGCTGACTGTATATTGTCAACATATTATCAAGTTCAGTGCCCTAAACCAAAGTCAAAAGAAAAATCAACCTTTTAAATTTTCCCATTTCACTGCATATCCTATGTCTTTGTATAAAAAAATTAAGATTATTTTCACTCTATTTAGTGGAGACAGTCTATTTAAAGCAGGGTATGATCAGAGTTTTCAATACTGGATTCCTTAATAGTAGCAATTTTATAACTTAATGGTACTACCCTCTGAATTATATTCTGTTAAAAATTGAAATGTTATATTTTCCACGTCAAATTTTTTGATAACTAAATATTTCATACATTGCACTACAATATGCAATAAGTTTAATAATTGAATAAATCAATGGAAAAATGTTAATAAGTTATGATTCTGTTGGTATAATAATAGCAACAACTATATAAAAGTTATTTTAATTTTGAAACATATTCTCAAATATACTACTGCAAATAAATAATAAATAGAATAAAATGTTCTTTTTAAAGAAAAAACTAAAATAAGTGAAAAAAAATCAATATGTCTATTTAACATAAGAATATGAGGCACAAAAAATAATATATTTTTGTATATTACCCAATACAAGCAGAGTGGCTGGGAACTAAACATGTGTGTCCTGTGTTTACTTGCAGCTATCTATTATGCAGTCTTTTTCTTCTTTAGAAAACCTTTTATAGAGAAAGGAAACTAATTGAACAGTCAATTGCAGCCCTTCAATCTATCTCAAGTTCTACTCCTTTTAATAGTACCATACTAAGAAAATCTTCAGGTTCTTTAGGATGGTGTTCATTGTTATTAGATAATTTACTTGTTTGTAAGTTAGCAATACAATAAATATTCATGCAAAACAAAATGTATATTTAATGGTACTTTCTTTTACCAACTCAATTCTTTTATTAAACTTTTTTTTTAGATGGACAACACTTTCTGTACTTTTTGTAATAACTAGTAGTACCGTTTTGATATAAAAAATAACATGCAAATTTTCTTTGAAGAAATTTATATTAACTTGAAAATCTAGATCTTAATCCACAATTCAGCATAATTTCCACCTACATTAAGGCACTTGTGTATTGTGTGATCAGCTTCTGCATTCTAGCTTCGTAGAAATCTGCTGCCTGAGAAGATAACCATTGCTGAACGGTTATATCGTCATTGTGGCACTGACTACTGCCACAGAAACAAATGGTAGCCACTAGGTGCCAGGCTGTGACTGTACAACAGGTAATCAACTTGATCCTATCCAAATGATGAGGTGACATTTTGTGCGTGATTAGCCGCGCGAGGTTGAGCATTTCCGGGAAGCACCACAATTCCCATACTAAGCCTTCTATTTTGAATTGCACAATGCAGTTTGGTCGAGATCTCGCAATATGTCTCGGAACTTATCGTTTAACCCAAGGCAAAAAATCAACAAGCAACGGCCCCTGTCTACCCAAACACATAGTGGATATGATTTTCTGAGCTCATAGCTTGCTTGAACTTCACTTTCTTGGAAGATGTCAACCGTCTACATTCCATTGACTGCTGTTTTGATTCTGTTGAAAGGCAAGAAACTCTTGTCTCGTCAAGTAACAATTCAGCTTAAAGACCGATCTCCTACATTGCTATATCTCAAGAAAAATTCAAAGCACTGGCTAAATGTTTATTTTTGTGCTACTGTGTCTTCATTTTTGGTACACTTCCGATAATTTCAATGTACTGACACAATTTCATGGAGAGAAATTCGGGAAATTAAAGGAAATTCATTACATAGGTATGAAGTTGTACATCAGATATTCTCAAAGACCTTTTCATTAACTCATTACATCAATAATGACAGACGGTTGCTCATTCCGTGCCACATTTTGTACGTTTTTACAGCCCTCTTTAACTGCCGTAACCAACTTTCTCACCATTCTATTAGACATAACGTTATCCCCGTACACTTCACTAATCTGTCGATGAATTTTGGCCGATTTATTGTGTATATGTTCTTTCTAGCGCAACCTTGACCTTTGAGCCCGAGTAATTTTTTGGCAGTTGCACTAACGTTGATGCGAAAGATCGAAACATAACGCTTTACGGTGGGTGGTAAATTGCAACGAAATTTAATTGGGTGTCAAAGGTCAGCTAACCCAAACCACTTCACACCAATATGTCACCGACATCGCAATAAAAGCGTAAGATCGAAACGAATCGCTTTACGCCCAGTGGTAAATTGCAACGAATATACGATACCTTTCATCATTCCGACCTCGTAGGGGAAGACATCCACCTTGTGCCGCTTCCGGTCACCACACTCTCTAGCCCTGATGGGATACTTTTCATTAGCTGGAATCCCGGCCGATGCGAACACGTATAGATTTACCGGCGACGATTGGAGGAATTTATGTTTGTCACGGTGTTGCACCATGCGAAAGATCGATAAAAGCGAAAGATCCGAAAGGAGCGCTGTATGGTGGCTGGTGCGACGGGCGTATGGTTGCCGCTATGTTGTGTGCGTATTTAGCGAAAGATCAGATCGGTACGCTTAATGGTGGGGGAGTGCAATAAAAACATAGGGGCTAAAGAATTTAATTTTCGGATAACCAAGATCCGGTCGATCGGGAGTGTACCCTATATGTTAAACGGTTAACGCTCGACCTACCGATACATACACCGTTTGAATCGTGAAAATCGGACGAGCGGTTGCCGAGATATTACGGCACACCGTAATATCGACAACAACAGTATAGTGCCCAAAGTGCAGTCCTCTCCCAACGTGGCATCAAAGAAAATGTTATATTTTCCCCTTATGATATTAACTTCACTTCTTCCGAAGAAGGCATGGTGCAATACTGGACAAACAAGTTTCTCCAATCGTCGCTGGTAAATGTGTACGCGGTCGCATCGGCTAAGATTCCAGCTGATGAAAGGTACCGTATATTCGTTGGAATTTACACTCGCCATAAAGCGGTCGTTTCGTTCTTTCGCATCAAGGTCAGTGCAACTGCAAAAACGCAAATTACTAGGGATCAAAGGTCAAGGTACTAGGGGTCAAAGGTCAAGGTTGACCAGAAGAAACATATGTTTACTACTCGTTTTCGTACCTCTTGCATTTAAGAAACGAATTACAGCGGTATTACACACTCGGCAGCACTGTAGATAGTCATAGACATTTTAAATACGCACAAATAACTGTAAACAAAGACTAACAATCACGTAATGGCATCTTTAGCACGCCAATAGATGCAGTTACTCATTGGACATGCGCGAAACGGCGACAACCGCGCTGCAGCGGACATATATCAAACCGACACTTCGAAAAAAATACCTCGTATATATAATGAGAAATGTCAAATAAATTTAATTACTCAAAGTAGGGAAGTTTAAGTACAAAGACATATTAAATGAATCAGAAAACTCATGTGATTATAACACATGTTTAGGACTTTTAATAAGTCAGTAAAGGGATTTACTAATTCTTCTTTGAAATACTTTATCATAAAGTAATTCTAATAATTAGTACAAGATGACATTTAATCATTTCTTAAACACCTCTGGTTAGATGAAATTTAAATGATACATTTTTTCTAAACTTATCTAATGTACAGTTAATAACAATTAAAATAGTAGATATAGTTGGTATTCTTACAATTACAAATTATCACTACATAAATAATGATATTATTCCATAAAACTGTCTAGAGAAAACATTCAGCAACATTAAAAAAAAAAATACTTTTTTCGGATCGCTCATAATTATACATTATAAAGATCATATCAGAAATGGTAGGTTTGCTGTTTCATGAGGGACAAACATAAACTACTTCAACATTTACCTGAAAGGATCAATGAAGTGGTGGAAAAACCGTGACTGAAGGAGCATTCCAAAGTATAAAATTCTATGATTAAGAAGAGAGATTATATGCAGTCTATATAATTACATAAAAATTATATGTCAAAATAATAGTGATGCAATTATGTGATAATAAATAAATAAATAAAATCAGCAAACTGTAGAATAATTATTTTAAGGGTGAATTTAAGTACACATTACATAATGTATCCAAAAAAATTCAGATTAATCTAATTACTAGTTATTTAAAAATTAGTTAACAGAATAATATTGTTTTTTTTTTGTTTTTTTTTTAAAAAAGAAATCTTTAGTTTTAAATAAGTTGGTCAAAAAATATGTTAGTCATTAGATAATTTAGTAAAGCAGAAAATAAAGTATAATAAGGTCTTCTTATTTTGTATTATGATGTGCAATAAAAAATATTTATTCTGCTTTACTTGGCACAACTGAATATTGTAATATTTTTATCATTCTTGTTTCAATTTCATAATTATTATCGCATAAAAATGTCAGAAATTTTAATTTTTTTAAATTTTAGTCTATATGGATTTATTTTTTTTATTTACTTACTTAAAAATAACAGTCTGACACCCTATAACAGCTGCTGATAGATGATTCATTTTATAGCTTGTGAAAAATGTCGTGCCTGACTGGAACTTAAATCCAGAACTTCTAGACAAAAGGTAGAGGTCCTGACACTCTGCCAAAAATATAGGAAATAGAAATAGGAAATATAGAAAGCAAAGCAAGCAATCATATTTTCTAGTTCAAAACAAAAATTTGACAGTTCAATTTTTAACCTGAAAAATTCATTGTAACTTTTTAAAGAAGAACCAAATTTTGCTGCTGTACTTTAGATTATGGAGTATTAAGCCATAATAATTTTTTTAACAGTTATGCCAAGCTTAGTTATTAATTAAGATGTACGTATAACTAACACAATAAATAACTGGATATACATTTTGATTATTAAACAACCCCCATAATTAACAGGTTTAAGAGAATTAGAAAATTAAAATATAATAAAAAAAACTTGCGCAGTTCTGAGCAAGAATATCGACTTACTCTAATAATAATAATTACTAGGGTACAATGCACTACACTTTGATTAATGAGTAGAGCTTACACCCAAGTATCAAATTTCAACTCACATCATATGTGTATGAAAAAACACATCTACACAGTCAACATATTCTCAAATTGAGGTTAGTGTCTGTTGGACTTTAAATTGAGCATAATTCAAGAATAAATCAACAAATTTTTATAAAACTTTCACAAGCAAAATTTCAGTTACTCTACGACAGCATATCTAAATCTCAATGAAATTGATCTTGTAATTTTGGAGATTTTTTGAGGCACAATATCTTATTTTGTTATTTAAATGTTATTTTTGAATGTTAATTATGAATGTTATTTTTTAGATTTTCGAGCCAAAAATTTTTATATATGACTATATATATATATATATATATATATATATATATAAATTCATTTTCACACCCCCATCCTGCCACAAATTTTTTGAAAAGTCTGTAAAAACAAAACTTAAAAAAGAAAATATCGTACCTAAAATTTAAACTTAGAAAACATAAAATGACTTCTGATAATAAAATCACATGGTATAATTACTTTACACAGTCTAAGTTGAAATGAAAAGTTAGCTAAAATACAGTATAAACCAATTAAATTTCCCTGTAGCATTGACTGCCATGCAACATCCCTTATATAGGGTGGGATAAAACACAAATCTTTGATATTAAAATACATCTTAAAGCAAGTCATCATACTAAAAAAAGTTATCAGTTACCTGATTAAAAAAAAAGTATGAAACTAAAAAAGTATTGGATTAAAAAATAGTGTCAACAAAATTAATAATAATGGTCTTACTATTTTAAAGGAAAAGCTTACTTCTATATAAAATAAATCAAATAACCATGAACAAGTAAAAAAACCTATCTAACATTAATTTTATCAAACTTAAAAATAACAAAGTCATTTAGCTTGCAGCAATTAATTAATTTTAGTTAGTTACAAAGATTCTTTATTATAGTGTTTAATTACTGTTAATTAATTAATCCAGTGTACTTACTACTAACTTTAATTCAATGTGGATTGAGACTTTCTATTTTAACTTTTCTATTTATTTTTTATTGTTTATTTACTGACTGTGAAGATATAATAACAATTCTATATAATTATACTCATTTATAGAGATGCAACAATAGCAATCATAATTTAGTAGTTTTAAAATACTTTTGTGGTATGAATCAAATGATGGAATAAGACATGTTATAAATTTCTATAAAATTAATGATGATTTCTGAACATGAAAACTCCTTGTGTGGCATTTATATTTATGTTCACCATATAATAACAATTTAATACCCTATAATGTGTATTAGTACACTCTTTTTTTAAATGAACTCCTGATTGATCAGCAACATTCATTAAAGATCTATATTATTTATTTATTTTTTGTGTATGTTTTTACTCTGTTCTGCTATTAAATAATTGGATGTACGGTAGATGGTAAAGGAGGAGAAAGAAAATGAATTGAGTGTATTACTATCTCGATACTTTTGACATCTATAGCTCTTTAAATTTTCAATGATTGGTAAGATAGCAAGTAGTAGTTTAACTGCTCATTTTTAACTTCAAATATTTAATAATATAAAAGTAACGCTGTAGAAGTGTGATAAAGCTTTGGTCTTGTAGATAACAACCACCCTGTAACCACCCTATGACTCAATATTATTCTACAAGACAAGATTATGTAGAGGGTAAGGGACTAGAGTCTTTCCAGGTCAGAAATATATATTGTTGGATAACACTTGATGTATTAACCAATTACAATTTTTTTTTATTTGTTTTACTTTCCCTGATAATATTCTCTTTAACAATAACAATTTCTTCTGCTAAGTTGCGTCAATATATATGACATCCTGATCCATACCAAAGGAGATATTCGTTATTCTATTCTATCTCAAATCTGATAATATTTTACAACTAGTCAGTTATTGCAACCAACATGTGTAACAAACATTTAATACATTAACAATCAACAAGCAATAACAAAATTTACTAACAAGCCAAAGAAATGCTGGTGTTCGATATAAGAGTGAAAGCATCAAGACACCATTAATATTGGTTACTGATGTTCATTTCCATTATGCTCAAAATCAAGAAAAATAGTTTTTTTCTTGGCTGAAGAACAAAAATAAGTTCTACAAAATTATATTTATTTAATGCTATGTTTTGCCGAAATTATGCATATTTGTTAATTCTAGTAAAATGTTAACTTTTAAATGGAATGTCTTGTTAATATTAAAGACTACAGCAACATATTATAAAATTCATATTTTCTCATTCATATTTTAAAAATAATTTTTCAATTAGTTTTTTAAATAATTATTATAACGTTTGATACTTTTATTGTTCAAACTTTGAATTTTTCAAAGTTTCCTTTCTTCTGAAGGAAGGCAAATTTAATTTCAAAATTCTGTTTTTTCAATATCCTTTGTTTTCTTTCTGCTTCCTGCTTATTGGTGGTATAATATAAGATATAACTATTCCAAAAAATAATGATTATACTCGAAGGATAAAAGTGTACTATAATGCATGTGAAAATCAGCCCTTCAGTGATACCTTTATTTTACTTCCTGCAGTTACTGCAGGAAGTAAAATAATAAACTACCATAACTGATGTCTCTTGTATCATACATGTAATACATATTTACATCTATAAGAAAGATTAAGTCGTATGTTTTTAGAAATTAATTAATATATTCCTTTTTTGTTGAATAATGAATTATATTTACTGTTTTTATTTAATAGGAAAATTTAGTAAGCTAATTTGTTTATATGGTTGTATATATGTACTTTGTGCTCATATGTAACTGGCATCACTTCATCTTCGATGTAAATGACAAACAGGTAATTCCTGATACCTAAAAAAAGTTTGTTCACCCTAGAACCACATAAAGGAATAACAAAAGTTATTTCATGATTTTTCAATGAAGGTTTCAAAAATGGATTTTTTCAAAAAGTACTCAATTTCTCCCCCTCTATGAATGAATCATAAGACCTTGCCGATGGTGAGGAGGCTTGAGTGCTCAGTGGTACAGAATAGCTGGACTGAAGGTGTAATCATGTCAGAATGATATTTGTTGAGAGCCTAAGGAATGATTCCTGAAAGAAGGTGCCTTCCTTGGTAAAATATAGTTCACCTTCCGAAGGTGTACTAGCCCCCATTCAGATCTTGGTGGGGACTGCTAAGAAAGGGGTCACCAGAAAATTAAAAAATAACATTCTACGAGTCGAAATGTGTAATGTTATAAGTCTAAAAAAGGTTGGTAGGTTACAAAATTTAAAGACCAAAATGGATAGGTTAAATGTAGATGTAGTAAGAATTAGCAAGGTTTGGTGGGAAGAGGAAAATGACTTTTGGTCAGGTGATTTTAGAATAATTAACGCAACATCAAATAAAGGACAGACAGGAGTAGGTTTTGTAATCAACAAGAAGATGGGGAAGAGAACAATTTACATTATTATAATAATTCAGTTTGAACGTTCATTAAGTTTTAATGTTAATTTTAAAGAAAATAATTTTGAATTAACAAGACAATATATTATTAATGAAAATTAAACATTAAAAAGAAGCAATTTATGACAAACCAATCAAATAAGATGAAGTAACATATGCTTCCATGATCGAGCAAACATAATATAAATTAAATTACAGAATTAGTTTTAACTCATCAAGATATAGGTATTACAATTTTTTTATATTTTCTATTCAAGATTCGGGGTCAAGATAGTATTCTGTATTGTTATTAATTAACAAGTCTTACTTAAAAAAAACAATAACAAAGGAATATGATGATTAATGATTTTTTTTGATACAAAAAAGATTAAATAATATAACAATAATCAGAAGTAAATAATAATTAAAATCAATTTTAATCAATTTTCTAATTAAAATGTAAAATAATAAAAATTGTAATGAGTGAATAGAATTATGTGTAGGACAAAAGCCTAGTAAATAGGATTGTATGTTACGTCTACAGTAATACTCAAACCAACTAGTTTCTTTTTATTTAAAATACACAATATTATTCACAATGAGATGTTGGTTGCATACGCTGCTACTTTACGGCGTTTATTGCAAATTACATTATCTATTTTCAGTTACTACTGTCTCCACACAAGGTCGAAAGAATTTTATGTGACAGATGTCCTCTTCAAATTCTGTTAATACATCATTTACTAACAAACAATGATTCATGATTATTATTAGTTTAATGATTAATTCGCTACATAAACTAGAAGAGAATGGGCTGGAATTTGGTATGAATTTTTATAGCAGGTAATAAAAAGCCTGACCGGGATTTCAACTCTGGAATCAGGAGCCTATTCATAAAAGATGACTTCAAAGAATCTAGTAAAATTTAGTTATCGGGCGATAGAGAAAAAATATACCACGATTTTTAAGAATGATTCAGTTATATAATTCCATCTGTTTTATTGTTTACACCCATTTAAACAATTTTTTGGCTTAGCATACGAACTACGGGTTATCAGATTCAGTTTCATTTTGTTGGAGGTCGTAGAAAATTGAGGTTCTTTTTTTCAACGTAAGTCAAAAGAAATGTATGCATATTTTATGTTTGCCAGGCTCTGTTAATTAGAACCTAAAACTATTTAGTGGTTGAGAGAAAACCGAAGAAGGCTAAGACGTAATACTGAAAAAGCTCGTTCAATAATAATAAGAATATTAGTAGAATAAAATGAAACTGTCTGATATTCAAGCTATCATCATTGATGTAGAAAATATCAGCTGTTCGAAAAAAATTTCCATTAATATTTTGTTTATTTCAAAATGCCACCTCCGGTTGAAACGTGGACCATGAAAGAACAGCTTGCTTAAATAAATTTTTTATTTTCTAAAGTTGTAAAACTGATAGAAATTCACTAGCGAATGGTAAAACAGTTTGGTAAAATTCGTATTAACTGTGACATTTTTATGAGTAGACTGAACAGTTAAATCAGGCAAAACAACTGTCACTTATTTTCTTCGTAACGGAAGACGATGGAAATTCGACTGACGCATGAAGTTTTGCAAACTCGCATTAAAATTTTTTTTTATTCGCAAGGACAGATTTATCAAAATTTGGGAAACTGCTAAAATCTGTAGTTTGATTATCGACACTGTCCACTCCATTATCCATGATAAGCTGAATTTCCGCAAAACCTGTTAAAGGTGGACTCCTTTACAGTTCATAAACCCTTTAACAACAAACAAAAAATCTAACAACATAAAAAAATAATAAATATATTCATAATACACAATAAAAATAGAAAAACTAAGAGAAGATAAATAATTCAAAAGACCCTTAACAACAAAAAATCTACGACTACCTAAACAATCATAAATAATACCAATTAAATAAAAAAGAGCAGACGGAACAAAGCCATGAGCAACCATAATCATTTTGGTTTATGAATTAGGCAAAAACTCGAAATCACAAAGACAGTAAATTCACATTTATATGAAACTTTACGACGTTTTTAACGGAAGGAAATGTTTTTTTTTTAGATCGAAAAAACTTATGTTGATGAAGTTTGGATCCATAATTTTCATCTGGAATCTAAACATCAGAATATAGTACGGAAACATCCAAATAAAAATTCAAAACATACTCGCCAGCAAGTAAAATGTTGTTTTGGAACTATAAAGGCTCAATTTATTGCGACTGTTTAGAAGTACAACGTATAATCAACAATGAATACTAATGTGACATGCTAGAAAATAAAAATGAAACCCTCGACAAAGAGGAAACGTCTTTCTTCTTTTTCTCTCAAAGCGGGTAAATAAAAAATTGGCGTTAGTTTCACCGTAATTGAATAAAAAAAGCTAACAACAGAGTTGTAATACTTTCCCCAATCATTGGTTATTTTTCTTATATAATGGAAAAATAGTTATACATGAAAAAAGTTAAGATTTCTTTTTTGAGGAGGGGGTAATTTGTTATGAAGTTTTATTGTAAAATGATCATTATTTATTTAAATAAACAAAAAAGTTTTAAGAATTAAAAGAAATCGATATTTTCTATTTTTTCTGCTTCCCTATCTCCAAAATCTTCTTCCAAGAAAATCTTTTGATTTTTCTACGTTTACTAAAATTTAAAATGGGGGAAACTAAAAAAATTCCACAAAAAAATATTAATTGGGTCGGAGGTGAATTAAGATGAAACTTTATTATAATATTATTACTAAAAACTATTAAAAGTTTAAATAAACCCAAAAAAGTTTTTGGCTTAAAAATTCAAAAAAATTTTGAATTTTTGGGAGGTAAAATTTTGAAAAACTAACCCACTTTATATTAATTCAGTACAAGCGTACATGCTTTTTTTACCATTTTTAAAAATAATTACCCCAAAATTCTCCCTTCCCTCAAAAAAAGCTATCTTTGTATTTTTTTACTGAATTTTTTTTAACGTCTTCATGAGCATATTAGTGTGCAAACGATAAAAAAAAAATATTTTGTGGATGGGGAGCCGATAAAAATTTTAAAATATAATTTTTTTAATTTTTCAAAAAATAAAAATAAAAATAAAAATGTACTGAACTTAATATAAAGTGGGGTTAGTGTTGCATAATTTTCCCTCAAAAAAATTCAAAAATTGCCCCCCCCCCCAAAACTCTCCACCTGCTGGAGATATTGTCCCCAAAATTCCATCAAAATCAATTAATTCAATCAAAAGTTATTAAGCTTTTAACTCGCCTACACACGTACATACATACGTAGGAGCATTACCCCCCCTTTTTTTTTGTTTTTTGGGGTTCCTGAATCATTAATCGCCGAGAAATGAAAAAACACTCATACCTCAATTTTTGAATGATTACCATACTTTCCTTTTTAGAGCTATGATTCCAGGAAAGTAATAATAATATGTCTCTAATATTGAACGACCCTCATTTTTTTAGCAGTCATCAATAAAGGACGCCACTTAACTTTTAGCCTCCAAGAATCACATTTTATTGCATCGTGTTAAATAATTCTAAAAACATACGCCATACAATAATACTCCTCTATATTTAAGTTTTAGAATTTCATACAAATTTTGAAGTTGATTTTTATACTCGTACATAAACTACGTGATGTGAACCGAACTCGGAAATACAATCATTAAATATTAGAAACCTTTAATCAATCGAATTCGGATATACGTTAATTTGGATATTACTTAATAATTTATAAAAATTAAGTTATAAATAAAAACATTATTTATCAAAACTTCAGATTAATTGGGAAGGTCTGCGTTTCGATTTATTCTTAAAAAAACAATCTGTTTGAAAAAGGAGGTTCTCAAGTGGAAATGTATGCATTTTTTTCAGGTATATTTAAAGATTACACCAAACACAGTTTATTAGTTTTTACGTTAAATTTATAAAAAAAAAATTAGGGCAATAAAAGTTTCTTCCAGATTAACTTCAGTGGAAGATTTTTTGAATGAAACAATTACATTATTTATCTTCAACAATATTTAAAATAGTACTGCTTAAGATTAATATAAATTTAACAAAAAATTACTTTGATATTTTCAAACATCAAGAAAAAAGCTAGTTGGGAAAATTAAAGTAAAAAAATAATACATACTCCCATAAACAAAAAAGCCTTAGCTCATGCTAGGTAGTAGGCTTTATGTTATTTTTATGACATTTCTATGCTTATTTTTATGAAGGTTTTTTGCTTTTGAACGTTGTTAAAAAATAGACAGTGGGTTTTATAGGCTTGTCTATATTTTTATTTTAAAAAACTACAAAAAAAATAAAATTTTATTTAAAAAAATAATTAAAGCACTAAAAAAGGCCAAACTTGGCCTTTGACAGTATTTTCCCTAATTTGAGGACGACCTTAAAAATCAAAATTTAATGAAGGGTTGAAAAAGTATTATTATTTTTTAACTTTCTTGACGCATTCTTTTAAATTCAGTTTTTCAAAAGTATACTTAATAACGGTAGATTTCTTTCCTATAAAAAAAGGATAAAACGTAGGTTTATTTGTTTGTTGTGTATGGTCACATTTTTATTTTAGCTGCTATTGGCGCAGAGCGGACCAACAGTGGTGCGCCGGGCGGCTGCGCGTAGCGCACGAACGATTTGCACTTCTTGATAGAAACGATTTATGTAGAACAGTATTTGTGTTTTGAGGATAATAAAGGGAAAAAACTGGGGTTAGAGCTTTTTTAAAAAATTACAACTCAAGAAACACTTTGAAAAATGTTCAGGATTTTTAAGCTTTTCGTTGTAAACGTTTTTGTTGTTGGTAGTACGCTAAATTCATGAATATCAGTTAAGTTAAAACTAGCAAAAAATTTAAGAAAATCATGCGTAATGAAACATAAATCATGTAACATTTTCCAAGGTTGTAATCTTTAGTAAATATGATGTCCTTTTTTTCACTAATATCGATCATGTCCTTTTCATGATCACCACAATGTCGTCCACAAATAGTAGCATATCAATTTTCTCTCCCTGGATGTTAATGCCCATTCTGACTTCTACCCTCACTTGATCTAATGCCTCCTGTACATAAGAGTTAAACAAAATAAGTGACAATTGATAACTCTGTCACATTTCTTTATGCACTTTTATCCTTTCTTGATCTTCTCCTGTTCTGACAATCGCCTCCTCATTTCTATACAAAGTCCAGATGATCTTTCTATCCTTCCAACCGATCTCTCTCTTTTTGAGTATCATGAACATTTTGTCCTATTTCACAAAATCTAACGTCTTTTCAAGGTCGATAAAGGTGATATACACAGGTTTGTCCTATCTTAGGCTATTTTGTATTAATAATCTTAGTGCTATAGCTTCTTGCGTACCTCTTCAGTCCAACCGTACTGATCTTCACTCAGGACTGTGTCTAATGTCTTATCTATTCTTTGGAATAGTATAGATATTGAGATTTTGGATGAATGTGAAGTTAGAATTATTGTGTGATGCACAATAATCACATTTTCACATTTCATCGCATTTGCTTTCTTTGGTGTCGAGACCATCACACATCTCCCAAAATCTTCAGGCATTTTTCCTGTTTCTTATGCCTTAAAATTAAATTACTGGGGGAGGATTAAACCCCAATCACATGCAGGTGAGCTGTTATGCGTTATTAGATAGCAAATGTGACTTGTTTCTTTTAGCTGGTTATTTAAAAACATACTATTTCCATACTACTTCAATTACTTTAAAAAGATTAGTTATGATGTAATGCATAACCGTGTATTTATTTATGTGATACGTTTTTACGAATTGACAGGTGAAGTTGAACTGTATGTTATGTAAGGTTAGAAGTTTTTACGAGGACTGCTGGTGTGTCAAACTTCCTGACAATTTTGCAAAATTAATACTAGAAAAACTTAATTTTGGAATTATGCTCTCATAATATAAATTATGTTCATGTTTTACTTCTACTTTATAGTAATTAGATTTTTTAAAAAGGGAAAAATACTTTTTAATTAAATTTCCGGAAATAATTTGCTAACGATTGTATTTATGATGAATTAAAAATAAAAATGATAATAGAGTTGCACTGTTTGTTAAAAGGATATTTTTAATTTTTAAAATCGGATCTTTATATAATATTAACGTATTAACTATAAGTAAATTATTAACCTTGTGGTTGCGATGCGGTATGTACGGATGGACTGGATGGTGATAAAACATCTCTAAGTTTTCTACTATCTTCCGTCTCTTCAGCCATTTCCAACGCCAAGCTGCGACCTTCTGCTTGTAATTCCTCAATAAAATCTGACCCTCCATTTCTATAAAACATTAAAAAAAATACAATCATTTATAAAGTTACAAATATAATAAAAGTAATTATTAAAATTATATGACAAATTTCGTTACGTTTGTTACTTAAAATACCTAATATTCATTTGTTCGACAAATACGCAAAAAACTGAATAAATGAAACAAAAGTAGTAATAACCACGTTTTAAAAATTGGAAAATAAAAACAATATACATTTTTATTTTTATTTTCAGTGATTTTAGTTAAAAATGACAGCTGTTTCGATACACAGTACGTTCTTCAGATTTTTAATTACAGAATACTAAAGCTTAAAAGTTAAGAAAAACTTAAAGCTTCTTCTTGTTAGGAAGAAGCTTAAAAGAAGAAGATGAAGCTTAAAAGCACCAACAGCCTGGTTGTTGTGTTCCATGCGGGTTCTGAACTATTTTAAGGCGTCTAATCCGAAAGCAGTTTGTTTACTGATTTCTCTTCGTGTAAGGCCAAATAATAATAGTATATGTTCATCGTTTGTGCAAATGCCGCCAGTTTGGACACACAACTGAAAGGTGTAAACATCTGGAGGTAGTGTGCTTCCACTTTGTGGAAAACGAATCATTTTTAGATGATTCGTTTTCACTTATTCTGTCCAACATTTCAACAGCGAAATTGTAACGTTTTACACCATCATCGGGTTTCAATTCCTGCAGTATCTGGATTTTATAAGCGTGTAATTTCAGTTTTTTATGTAAAACTTTGTGAACTGTTGATTTTGGAATACCTAATTCGGCGCTTCGACGGGAGATGGACTTCCCAGGACTTCTAATTGCCGATTGTCTAATTAGTTCAACCGTTTCGTCTGGTACACTTGGTCTGCCGGTTGATTTCTGTTTCTTAACTGATCCAGTTTCTTCGAATTGTTTGATCCAACGTGTTATGTTATTTTTGTGTGGTGGATCTCTTCCGAATTCACGTCGAAACGCACGTTGAACTAAAATTACGGATTTTAATTCAGGTATCAATAAAACACACTTTGCTTTGTCTTTATCCGAGAACATAGTAACTCACTAAACTCACCGCAACAACAATACAAGAACTGACGTTGTGGTTACAACTGCTGATAAACAAGTTTTGGGTTGGAGGCTTTCAGGGATACCGATAAAGCACCTAGAAATTTCCCTACAATCTTCCTATGAATTACTGACACCGCACCATTGTTTTATGGTAATCCTGTATATTCTAAGTGCTCACAGAAACAATTACAAGGGGGATCACTTTTTCTAATTTTTTCGGCTTCCCGTTCGTCCCAGACCAAAACGCTTCCGGTTCTCCATCGATCCCGGCCTCCGCTTATCTCCTGCCCCAAAATTCAAAAACCCCCAAAAATTACCCCCCACAAAATCTTCGCCAGGTCAAATCCTTCTGATTAAAACCGTTTTTCGCCATTTCCGTCCTTTGACCCAAAATACTCTGTCAAAAAAAAAAATGAAACGCCTAGAAACGGCAAGATTTTGGCGGCGAAAATTTTTTGGGTTTTTAGGATTTGGGGTCAAGAGATGGCGGTGGCCCGGGTAGGTGGAGATCCTGAATGGTTTTGGTCTACGATAAACAGGAAGTCAGAAAAATAAAAAAAAGTGATCCTCCTTATAATTGTCTCTGTTAGAAATTTCCCTACAATCTTCCTATGAATTACTGAAACCGCACCATTCTTTTATGATAACGCTGTATATTATAGGAACTTAAAATGCTAATTATACGTTGAAAAATGAAAAAAATCCTTTAATTAAAATTTAAAACGTTTTTAAAAATGGTCGGTGATAGAAAGATTCTGAGTTCATAATCGTTTTCAGCATGAAAAACAGATTAAAATCATGTATCGCATGTTAGGAAACAAAAATTGTTTTTATTAGTTTTATTATTATTATTAAAGGGATATTCTAATCATAACTGTCATTTAATTGATAAAAATCATAATTTGTAAAAGTAATACAAGTTGAGAACGAAGGTTTAAAGTTAAACCTTTTTTAGTCATTAAAAATTAATGAACTTAAAAATTCTATATTAATTTTAAATGATCAATAAGACTTGAATAGTTTACCTACCATTATTACACTTATAAATGTAGAGATAAGCTTCGAATCTAAATGCAAATACCGCCCATTTTCTGAAATAGACCAATAGTATTATACTGATAAATTTATGTTTAACTGATAAATGTGTGCACTCGCTAATGTTATACTTCATGTACGTTATCTCTGTTGCTTTAATGCATTTACCTTGCTCTTTGTATCTAACTTTATTATTCTGTACGTAGGATCTGAAGAAGCTGCTTTGTATCAAAATAGCTCTCATGTTTAAATAAAACTAGCGAAAATCAAAAAAACATATGTTGTTTTTATTTTCCAAATTTGGTAATGGATTTTCACCAAAGACATCATCTATTGATTATTAAATATATTTAATAAGTTTTAAAGAAAACTTCATTAATTTAGGTGCTTTAAAATTTAAAACCCAGCATGAAAGTTACACGGTTAATTTTTATATATTATCTTTTCTTTAAATATCAAAAATATGTTAGTATTCTAATATTTTTCTACTAAAGGGTTATTCAGTCTTATCTATTAAAACCAAGATAAACAAATAACTATTTAGGAAATAAGTTAATTTTTTCATCTTTTAAAATGAACTCTATAAAAAAAAATAATAATAATAATAAAACTTCCACTTTATAATTCTTATTTAAATTTCGAATTATTGAAACCGGTGACAAATTTAAAAACACTTAGCAAAAAAAAAATCACTGAACCTAATTTTGGTGTGGAATTCAGAAAGTGATAATGAAAAGACGATCTAAAAAGTACTTGTATTATTTTTTTACGGTTAGTACAATAGAAATGGATATGATAATATTATCTCCAAGTGATATGATCCTATTGTAAAATATAACAGGTAGATGTAATTGGTAAGACAATTTCATCTCAACCACTTATCTCCCGATATAATAATATAACATACATGAAAACACTTTCAAAATGTTTTTTTTTAAATGTTGGTAAATGACAGTAAAAATATAAATGAATGCCACAAAAAGTTAAAGAATCGTCTGTAAGATATAATCTTTTTTTTATTTCTCTACGTTAATTTATTATAGTTTCAAAAAGTTATTTTTTTTTTAAACTGAAAAGATCTCTGAATGATAGAGAAATTACAGTCTAAGAACTGTTATGTTGCAACCGTATTTTAAATATTCTCAGCATATGAATTTTGAAATTATTCTAAGCAATCGTAATTAAAATTTGGTCGTTAAAAGTTGAATTTCAATAATAATTTCGACATTAATATTTTAAAATAACTATTCTGTAAATTATGTAATTAAATCGGTTTAGTAATGTAATAATTACGTATAATATAATTATGAAACATAAATTGATTTTATATCTGAATACATAATAATAAGCGTAACATAATTTTTGTATTAGGAAAGAAGTGATTCATTTAGGGTACAGGGTCATTCGCCTACTGTAAAATGTTGTTTAAAATCAAGTTCAGTGTGACATCAAAACCGGGTGTTCAAGTAACAACAGATAACACACATACTCAAGTCTCCGAAGGTAATGATGCCCACACGTTGTAGCGTCGCGTGAACTGCCCACATCTGTCTACATTAATGAATCCGTTAAGCAGTCAATGTCAAGATTAGAAACAAGTACTATATAAAATATCAACCTACAATTAGAGGAATAGTTTATTAAAATTACTGTATTTGTTTTTAAAAAAAACAAGGCGAGCAAATAAATTCATATCTCATTTCAATATTTAGATCTGTTACATATTAAAAAACAAACAAAAAACAAATTATAACGGTTAAAAACTTAATTAAAAATGTATTATTAATAAATAATAATTGGGGCGTAACTATGGCAATAGCAGTGGCGATCCGTTCGTTGTCTTAAATGTTTTGACATAATCGTAGCATACGGAGATCTAAGCAACTCAATGAAATTATTGAGTATGTCAGGGAATCTCCAAAAATAAACGTGCGGGACGGTTTGATATCCGATCGGTGTGATTGGCTCATTATTTTTTCATGAGCCTACTATCACAGGGAAAGTTAATTTAGAGATGCTAAAACTTAAGTTGATCAAATTGAACAAGAAAGTAACGTTGCTGTAATGTTTCAATAAGATGGTGCGTCGCCACATCCCCACACTTTAGCCTAGGCGTTCACGCGCTCTCAATGAAAGATTCCCTAATAATTGATTGGGTTGGTAGGACCGATTATTAGAAATCCAGGTTTAGCCTCTTAGAAGACCAGGTTTGACCTCCCTTAGATGTTTTTCTATAGGAATACGTTAAAAACATTGCCTACATTGAAGACAACCGCTGCTATTGCCACAGTTACGCCTGCGATAATCCAACGGACCTGGGCATAAGTTGATTATCGGCTGGGTGTTTGCAAAGCGACCAATGGAGCAAAATTTAAATTCTAAGGTATGTAAAAAAACCTTTTGAGTTGGTGAATTTAAAAAAAATATATTTGTTTGATTATTTCAAGTATTTCCTGAGAATTTTTTTTTTAAATTGCTGCAACCTTTTTCGATGACTGTATATATATATATATATATATATATTAAATCAGTTTATTTGAAAATATATACTTTAAATTAAAATAAATATTGTATTTTGTAATTTTTTGGGGAAAAAAATTAACCTTTGTATAGAACTCTTTATGACAATAAAAAAAATTGTCCATGAACATTTAAAATTTACGAAGTTCCATTTTAAAAATATAAAACCATAAAACGTAAACAGAATTCACCAGAAGGGATTAAAGAGAAATAAAAGAATTACATTATTAAAAACTACAAAAAAAGACTAAAAAGCATTATAGTTATCTACTATAATCAACCAAAGCGGTATTAGAAAATACAAACAAATTAAAAAAAATACAGTTTATTGGTTCTATAATATTCCACACATGTGAAAGTCTCATCCTTTCTCAATAACTTTGTGTGTATGTGTGGACAAGCACATACATACACGCGCGCGCGCGCGCAACACATAAAAAATATGTAATCGCATCGAATATACCTGCTGGTCACCTGATATGTACCAGCAACATAGTTTACTGTACACAGGTCACACCAAAACTAGTCCACAAGAAAACCTGTTACACCTCTAACGGTCATTTACTATTTAAACTTTTTAATATTAAAACTCTGTTATAATGAATTAACTTAAACTGGTTCTACAAATTCATACATACATGCACACACACAAACAACACATACCAAACCGTTTTAAAAGCCGAAAGATTAATATAACCTTAAAATTCTTTATACCAGACTAAATTAAAAAAGTAATACATTATAATAATGTTAAAAATAAACTGAATTAAATAAGTCTAACATAAAAGTTTTATGTAAATTGAAAAAAAGAAAGAATAATACATTGAAACAAGATTTTATAATACAAAAGACGTTAATATGGCTTATTCATGGTTAAGATTAAAATATTTTACTTCTACGATTAAATCGGACTACTATTAAAAATTTACTTATATAACATACAAATATTTTACTGTAGTATTTAAATATATATAAAATTATTTAGAATAATTACATTTTAATGCAAATATATTAATTTATCATTGAGTTTATTTCATAATATTGTGATCTATGATTATATTTTATTATAATACAAAATCTCACATTATTATCAGGTTTATAATGAACGAACAGTATTACGTCGGAAGTTGCCAAAACATAGAATCAGATTTTGTGGAACGTAAGCGTCTAATACTGAACTAAATTTCGTTTATCGGTATCCACTATGTTAAAAAATATTGTTTTTTTTACAATCTATTATTTTATTTTAAACTGACCTCATAAAAGGAGAAACATTTTCTCAATTCAACTAGTACGTCATTTTTTTCTAAGAGCACTCACTTAATTCACCGATTTTGTTGTATTTTTTTTTAATTTCGAGGAGAAAGTTACATTTTAGGAAGTTTTGTACTATCTGGAGTTTTGAAAATTAAAAAAAGAAATTGAGTAATACGACGTTCCAAAGATCTTTATTTTTTAGATTTGAACACTATGGACCGCGTTACAACTTTTATTTTGACTTGCATTTTTTCTCATTTTCTAATATTCTTTCATCATCTTAGTTTGCTGTTTTTTTTTCTGATTACTTGATCTTAATTTCTTGATTTTTTTGAATTTGGCTAAATAAACTTCCAATTTTTGGATTTATACCTAAAGGTTAATCTTTATTGGATTTTTTCTTCAGAGATACGTTTTTCTATCAAACCTTCTTTGACTTTTGAAAACCAAGTTAATTCAGTTTTTCTGTTTTTAAATAATTAGACTATTTTCATTGTTGATCGATTTTTGTTCGTATTTGAAAGATGCCCATAAAAAATTAATCCTTTTTTTTATCGAATCTAATATTTTTCTCGGAATTAATTTTCCTGGCACCATAGCTCAAAAGCCATGTTTTTTTTAATTTATCGAAGTTTCATGTCCCAGGAATCAAAAAAAAAAGTTGTAGGGGGTAATGTTCTTATGCACATATGTACGTACGTATGTACATATAAACCACCAGGTTTGTACGTGCATACGAACATTCGAACAGGTAGGTACATATTAACGTTTGTTGACGTGTTTGAAGCTTAATAACTTTTGAGTGGATAAACCGATTTTGATGAAATTTTGTGTACACAGACTCGAGTATATGGGGGCTATTTGTAAGTAAAAGTTTGGGGTCAATATCTCCAGAAGGTACAGTCTTCTGGGGTCAATTTTCTTAAAATTTTGTAAACATAATCCCGCTTTATTTTATGTTCAGTACATGCATGCATGCTTATCCAACCATTTTTAAAGAAATTTGTCCCAAAATTATTCTTCCTCAAAAATTGAAGAAAAACTATTTTTATTGCATACTTTTTAATCGAATATTTTTTTTTATGTCTTCCTAGGTATAGTAGTAGTGCAAATGATCCAAAAAATACTTTGGGAGCAATATTAAGGATGAGAACCGATCAAATTTTTAAAATATAGATTTTTTAAATTTTTTAAAACTTCTTTTTTGGTTTATTTTCATGTTTCATTATTTTTTCACGATATAAGAACAATAACTAATGACTAGAAAATATTACAACTTTTATTTTAAAGGATACAAAAAAATTCCATTAACTCAAGAATTATTCAAAAATCGTAGTAAATTTCTTAAAATAAACCTGTTTGAAAAAAAGATCGTTTATCAAATTCATCTCTAATCGAAAAAAGTTTATAGCAGTATTTAAAAAAAAATGTTTTTTTTTTCAATTATACTACTTCCAGCATTAACAGCAGATTGATGCCAAACTGGAATTATTTTATTGTTAATTTATTTATGTAAGGAGTGATGAGTAAGTTTTTTCTATTACCCAATTATTTTAGTCAGAAAAAATTCATCTGCATTTTTTAAATCTAGATAAAATCAAGTAAAATTAAAATACAATTAGAAAATGATAAAATTGCTTGAGGTTTTCTTCAGTTTTTTTTTTTTAAATAGAAAATTTACAATAATGGAATTAAATTATATAGGACCGAGAAATATAATAAAAACCTATTCTGAACTACTTACCGTTATTATAGAGTCATTAAAAATCAAACTCATCGGAACTGTATAAAGCAACTAGTATAAGTAATAATAGTTTCCTCTAAGGATGATTTTTTTAAACTAATTTACAATTCAACAAAAGAAGAAATAATGATACTTTAATAGGAAAAAAGAAGAAAAACACAAAATTATATAAAACTGTAAAGAATGCAAGATTAAAAAGAATAGAAGATAAATAACTTAAAAAAGGATGAAAAGTAATCACGAATAAAAGGAGAAAAGAAGGATTATACTAAACTGGATGGGGCAGGCGGTACAATAATCCCTATACCAGCCATGGATATAGAATCTGCTGCCTAATAGCATCAGAGAATGACAAATGTACGTGAATAATACAATTAAGTGTGAATAACTAACAATAATAAGCCATACATTCTTATATCTATTCAAAAAAAAGATTATTATAAATTAGAAGATAAAAAAGAAATGAAAACAAAAATCTTCATCTTTTATTAATCCATGACACTTCTTGCATTACGTAAAGTTTTAATGTCAGTTACTTTTAATACAATAATAATTCTACTAGTCAGAAATTTTAAATATAATCTTTTTTTTTTCAAGTTAACACTGAAAAACATAAAAATTACTTAGTTTTAAACTACAGTACAATCATTAGAACCCCCCTAATTCTCCTTTCGAACGTCAAAATAAATTAATAAGATTAGGGTCGACAGTAATATTTATGTTATACTTATTTACTCTATGCCTGATGATAGAAATCTTTTTTATAACAATCTCGAATGTGTATTTCCGTAAAAACATATGTATTTAAAAATATGCTTTAAAGAAAAAATCTGATGTGGAGATCACATGACTTCCTTGTACGTCTATTAAATTACATATACAGATTTTTGCTGCAATTTATTTAAACTTATTTCATTTGAAAGTGAGATACGGATCCTCCAATTCTTTAATACAATTCTTTAATAAAAGTAGACAGTTACATAATTGCTAAAACATTAGTTTTTATTAATATCAAATATTTATAAAATTATTAATTCAACAATCTTACCTGAAATATTAGGTTAGAGTAAAAGTCCCTTGATTAGTCTTTAAATAAATTGTTTTCCAAATAATCCAATAATAAAAACTGATTATTCTACACCGTAAGGTCAAAAATAATATTTGTAACCATTATACATGAGTTTAATAAACGGAATAGTTATATTAACGGAATAATTACTATTGCCTTTTATTTATACGACACACCAGAAATCTTGTGCATATTACGCAGAAGTTAAAAAAACTTTCAACACTTTAAATTGAATACAATTCAAAAATGTATTTTATTTTTCTGTCAAATATTTAAATAAAATAATTTTTTTTAGAAATAAATATACAATTTTTATTAGAATTTGCTAAGAAAATCCACAAATAATACGATTCTAAATTATAATTTTCAATTAATATTAAATAATCAGATGCTTCACCAAATATATTACATATGTAATGCCTATTAAATTAAATTTAAACATTTTTAAAAGTAAATAAAATTTTATTTCACTAATAATTTTTTTCATTTTTTTCTTTATTATCATTGAATTATTATTTAATTTATTGTAAAATTTTGGTCAAATTGGATATTTCCGTTGAAATATGAAAACCGAAATGTTTAGTGATCACAATACTTCCTTTACTTTGTACAAGTAATTAAATGAATTGAAATACAGACTGGTTTAGAAGACGGGACCGTTTATATAAAATAAATATGGACTGATTAATGACGTTTTGTTTTTTTTTAATAAAAAGAATGTTAGATGCAATAATAGAGAGAGAGAGAGAGAGACTAGACAGAGACAAATATGAGATAAAAGTTAAAAGTTGAAAAAGAGCATACTTTTTAGAGGATTTAAAAGAATTTGGAAATCGCTATTACATCCAATCATGTTACTACAGAATGTATCAAGAAATAATTCCGGAACTTTCAAAACCAACTCTACTAGTGAAAATAATGGAAAAAGTTCATACAAACATATGTCTAAAAATGCTTCGTTTGCAAGTTACGGTTAGTGAAAGATTTCGCTCGGATTTCAACTATTTCGGTGAAATGAGGTCGTACTGAAATTTCTAGGATGTTAATTAAGGGGCAGAATAAGTAATCTCTTATGGTTTTAGCTGAAAAATTTAATAAAATAGGTCCCGTCCCAGAATCCTATCTGCAATAGTTTTTGAGAAATCTGGGGTGAAACCAATAAATTAGGGTAAAAATCTCTGCTTTGTGTTTGACATACGTTAAAACTTTGTTAAATAGGTAATAAACCCATAAAATTAAACATAAGTTCTGTACTGTTTTTGTTGCTATTTTAAGTTCTTCAGAGCTGTCCTTAAGTTGCCTAGCCGCATCCATAATGCGGACAATTAATTCCTTACGAGAATGAATATATTTTTGTTTTGTATAAAATATTTTTCATCCATCCCCAGACGCAAAAATCTAAAGATGTTAGATCAGCCGATCATGGTGGCCAGGAATGTAGATTTCCAAGACCAATCCATTTCTCATTTAAATAATGATTTAAATGAGTGGAAATGGCACAATAGGATTGGGGAGTGCGCCATCGTGCTGGAAATATACTTTCCGTCTAAGCGCTAGAGGAACATCTTTAAGCAGCTGAGGCAAATTAGTAGCCAATGGCTAGGTAATATAAACCGTCTAAATAGCCGATTGTGAAGAAGGCCGCACCATACATTGAGCTAAATCGGTGTTGAAAATTGCTTTACACCGTTTCATGAGGATTTACTTCTTGTCGACGTATGCTCATTGCGTAAATTGTTGACGCCATCACGAGTGAAATTTTCCTCATCGGTAAACAAACCATACTTGTAGAGTTGTCGATTTGTATTCCACCAGTTGCAGAAGCGAAGCGGACCGTCTCCTCAGTATAGATGTTGAACTGCCTGTTTATGATAAAGATAAAATTTCTTTTGTTTAAGTATCCTCCAAACCATCGAATACAAAACTCTGTTCCGCTTAGAAAGATGACGTATGCTGACGTGTGGACTGCGTTAAACTGCATCGATAATTCACCAATAACAACATCCTGTTGGACAGATCGTTCGTAGCGGGTACGAATTACCGCTTTAATTACATTAATTATCTGTCCCTTAATTACCGTCCTAAAAATTTCAGTACGACCTCATTTAACCGGGGTAGCTGAAATCCGAGCGAAGCATTTTAGGATGTATATTTAAATGAACTTTTCCCATCATTTTCACCAATAGAATAGGTTATGAAAGTCCCGGGAGAACTCGTGATACACCTGTATACATACATATATAGGTACGTATAAGATTTTTTTCATCCACTCTTCAGGACGATTCTAACAATTTTGACAAAATTTGGTAGGATCATGTAAACCTATAGGGAATAGAACCCTATTGATTTTCAAGCTAATCGGTTCACAAAATCCAGAGTTAGAACCAAAAAACAGGATTTTGGGTTCAGCTATTTTTCGTTCAATTAGCTACAATTTTTTTTTCCATTTCTTTTTATTTTTTAATAATAAATTATTTTAAGAAATAAGACTTGTTTGATGCTTATTAACTGTTCTAAACTAAGTTTATGTACTACTGGTGAAGCGTACAAAATACCTTTATTTATACTGTCATAGGTAATATTTAAATAAATGATAATGTATACTAAATTAAATGTTTAATTATATGCCACTAGAAATATCTTGATTAAGTTTTGATAACCTAACCGAAAAACATAAATACTTAAACAATAATAAGATAAATATCTTTTTTTGTAGATTTCCGAAGAGTCTGTAAAAATTGCTACTGCGCCCTGTCAGATTTTATAAGGAGAAAAACTTTTTCCAATGTTGTTATACAGGAAATTTTTACAGGAATAAGGGGAGCGACTTTTTTTACGTTTTGGAGTCTTCTGAATACGATTCGGGAATGTTTATACATGTATGTGATTTTTGTCCGCAAATCTTAATCGATTTTTACGAAACTTGATGCGGTGATGTAAACCTATTGGAATACAGCCCTATTGTTTTTCAAGCGAATCGGTTAAGAGGAACCGAAGTTAGCGGAAAAAATGGATTTTTGATTACTTTTCAAGGATAACTAAAACCGGAAATCCGCCCTTCTGATGCACTTATTGCGAAAGATTGTTTTTTTTTATCTCATGCCATGCTTACAAAAAATGAACAGTACAACCGGTAAACCGGTTTTCTGTTATCTTATTTAATAAGTTGAATATACGGTTATGAGTATATTATAATCCAGTTAAAGTCCAAGGAAACGCCGGTCATATTTAACTCGAAAAGTAACATCGTTAATCATATATGAGATTTTTTCTCGTAGATAAAAAAACCGTCTTATACACGATGTATTTTATAAGCAGTTATAAAAAGTATAACTGCTCAGATTTCTCAGTATCACAAAAGATACTGAGAAAAATTCTGTATAGTATCATATTATACAATGCTTCTATTTAATTGTAATTTTTTTTTAATAATAAAGTTTATTGCTGATACATTTAAATGGCGTTAATAAATGTAAGATGTAAACAAATTTCATACCATTGCCAAGGTAAATGAATAGGACATTTTTTTACAAGCTCACAGAGATCAACTATTAAAGCTTACAAAACAACCGTTTATATTCATTTACGGGTAAGAACGGAAGTATCCAAGCGGCACGCTCACACTCTCTCTCTCTCGCTCTCTCTTTCTCAGTATCTCACTATCTATCTCTCAAGAAAGAAAGAAATAATTTCTCTTCTTTAAAAGGAGAGAAACAGAAGAAAATTTACTAATAATTATGCATAACCTCATGTTTACAAAAAAATATTATTTTATGAAGTATTACAGAAAATATAAATTTGAAAATTTTCAAAGCACTGAAACTTATGTTTTAATTTTCTTAAAATATGAGTTTCATTTGAGATGATAATGGATTTCAACATTCTTATAGTTTGCATTTTCATATAATATCTATAGAATAGATTTATATATTTATTTGAACTATAAATTACCTTAAAGAAACTGATTTAAACCAAAGGGAGATAGCAAATGAAAAAATTACATATATTTCAATTTCAAGAAGTGGGAGTTGATTTTTTATGAAAAGAATTATTTTTGTATTATTTACATATGCGTTGTAAGTAAAAAATTTCCGTTTAATAAAGTTTTCTCTAAAATGCCTGTGAAAAAATCAAAAATGTTTTTCCCAGTATTCCAAATCCTCTTAAAGAGTTTTGAAAAAAACATAAATATGACCAATGCCCCACATAGAGAAATATTTTTTCTTTTTCTGTTTAGCATCCGAAATCATCATAAGGTATTACTTCGGAGAATGAATGAGAATGATATGTGTGAACGTAAATTAAGTGTAGTCTTGTACAGTCGACCATTCCTGAGATGCGATGTTAGTTGAAACCCAACCACCAAAGAACACCGGTATCCACGATCTAGTATTCAAATTCGTATAAAAGTAACTGCCTTTACTAGGATTTGAATCTTAGAACTCTCGACTTCGAAATTGCGAAAAGCTGATTTGCGATGACGAGTTCACCACTAGACCAACTCGGTGGGTTATATATAGATATATTTTTGCCAAATTTGATGAAAATCGATTTGATCAATCCTGAGATATAAGGCCAACTAAGGCAGTGGGACACACTTATATAGAGTCATTTACGAGAACCGGATGTTTTTGAAGTGGGTTGTACTCGGGCGTTCGTGGTGGGAGGGGCACGTAGCTGGTGTCTGACGTTTCCTTTGTTCATAGCATTTACATTTTAGTCGTTGAGATGGAGCCGTGGACGCTAGACCAACGCCTGTACGCGTATGACAGTTTTGTGCGTAATGACGAATCCGTAACTGCTGTTCAGCGAGATTTCCGCCGTCAGTTTAATATCCATCGTAATGCAAGTGTCCCTTCTCGTAACACAATATTGCGATGGGTAAACAACCTTCGAACAAGCGGTTCAATATTGAAGAAAAAACCCACCGGGTCCCCGACGAACTGCTAGCACTCCGGAGAACATCGAACGAGTAAGGGAAGCCATTGTCAGAAGCCCACGCCACTCTATTCAGAGGCATTCAGCAGCGCTTCAAATGACCACAAGAACGGTAAGACGAATTCTGCATACAGACTTGCATTTCCATCCTTACAAGATAGACGTCGTGCAGCACAGTTAAACGAGCAAGATTTCACGCAGCGATTACAATTTTGTCGACAAATGCTTACAATTTTTGAAGAAAATGAAAATTTGTTATTGTTAATGAGTGACGAAGCCCATTTTCATCTGAATGGCTTTGACAACAAACAGAATTGCCGGTATTGGGCAGAAAGAAACCCACATCAGCTTCACGAGAGACCATTTCATCGCCCAAAGGTGACTGTCTGGTGTGCAATAGGATATATTATTCAATATTGGATCATATTTTTTTGAAAAAAATGACGCTGCCGTAACTGTAACAGCTGATCGTTACATTGCGATGTTGAATACGTTTTTCATCCCTGAGTTACGAAACCGGGGAATCGATTTTCAAAATGTGTTATTCCAGCAGGATGAAGCTACAGCGCACACAGCGAGGGCAACGATGGCTGTTCTCCGTAACTTGTTTCCGGAACGGATCGTTTCCAGATTCGGCGACATTCCTTGGCCCCCTCGGTCCCCCGACTTGAGTAGTTGTGATTTTTTTCTGTGGGGGTTTCTAAAATCGCGTGTGTATGGCAATAAACCGCGTACATTGGAGGACCTAAAGATCGCAATTCGTCTTCACGTCACCCAGCTTAATGTAGACATGCTGCAAAGAATTGAGGCCAGTTATCGTGAAAGGCTACAACAATGTATTGCCCAAAATAGAAATCACTTGCTGGACATAATTTTTCGTTCATGAGTAAGTAACAAATGCTTTGATTTAACAAGTGTTTCAGTACCAATAAAACTTTTTTAAAGTAAATATTCAATTTTTTATGATTATTTTAAAAACATCCGGTTCCCGTGAATGACTCAGTACGAACATACATACGTAGGCATATACATATATATATATATTTTTTTTTTGGTTTAGATGAGCTAGTTTGATCATAAAACGTAGATTGCAAAAAAATCTGATACCTAATTTTTGACATAATTTAACTATTTTAGTTATATTTTCCGGGAAAATAAAGTTTTGGTTTGTAAATTTTTTTTTATATTGATACAAATTAAATTAAAATATATTCATTTTTATGTTATTTTTTTAAATAAATAGGATATTCCTTACGGATAGGGGTAGAAGATGTAAAGAATTTTTTCTCGACAGAATTGGGTGGAATTTGTTTGTTGCTTTACACTATTCCAGTTTTTCTTATGGTTGTGGCGCATGTGAAAAATTTTAAACATAAAAAATACCAATAGAATTTGCTTTCTCTGAGAATAATGCTTTGCACTATACAGGAAAGTGGATATTGAACATGGGGGATATGCCGTTTGGGCTAATTTTAATGAGAATTTTTTGATGGGTTTGATATGTTGATATGCATTAGTACGTTTAATTTAATGAAGAAGATATCATTATAATTCTCTTATTTACTGTGTAAGTCTAGTCTACGTTTTGGGAGAATGCCTTACGCGATTTATTACAAGCGTGACTTGTATCTTTGTTACACATTTACGACATGTCACCTTATACAAAAAAAATGTTTTAAAAAATATAAATACATCAAAATATTGTCAAATTGAACAGTCTTATTCTTGTAATTTTTAAGAAAATTAATTTTACTATCTAGGACAGTGGTTCCCAAACTTTTCTCAGTCGCGGCGCCCTTTTTCAATTAAACTTTTTCCATAGCGTCCTACCCTAAGTAAAAGTATGACTACTCGTTAGTAGAGATAAAAATAATTAAAACTCGTTATCTTCATTATTTTTTGACTTAATTAACATTTAATTAATAATTATAAATGTCTTGGTTCAATTAATTATGAAACTTTTACATTATTATGCGGCGCCCCTGTGAAGAAGCCGCGGCTCCCCGGTGCGCCGCGGCGCACAGTTTGGGAATCACTGGTCTAGGATGAAAATCAGCAGCGAATTATAACATTTGAAATTTACTACAGTTTGAGAAACATGCTAATATAGTTCCATCTGTTTACGCTATTTAGAAACAAAGGTAGGAAAATACAATAGAATATTAACAATCTTTTAGTTGAAGGTTAAAAATTCCAAGTGTAATTAATTAATTAATTAAAATAAATACGTGTAATTTTATCTAACTACAGAATAATAAGTATATTAAATTGCGGGCAATATTTTACGTGCATATATATATATATATATATATATAAATAAATACATTTAATGAGTGTAAAATATTATATTATAGCAATTAACTACATCCTAATATTTTTAATTAATTAACAGTAATTAAGACTATGTGAAAAAAAATTTAAAAAAATCACACGGTATATTAAAATACATATGGGCAATTATCTATCCATATTTTTCATCCTCTAATGGAGAGTAAAAATAAAAATAAAAGAATTTATTAATAGTTAAGTAATATACTTGTAATAAGGTAAGGGATTAAAGATTTGATGTGTTAGGTTTTAATAAAAGATAAACACTGTGGTAATTACATGATATTACTACAATCAAACACGTTTTTACAACTACAACACGATAAAACATGTCACGAAATTTCACTTTTCTGTGCTAACATGATATTTAATTACAAAATAAGCATTCTTATTATCCTTTATAAAAATGCAAGTAAAAAGGGAATTCTATAGTTAAATATGCATTAAGATGATAAACGCGTATAAGAAATATTACAGAAAGCCTATGAATATGCGTATATGCATATAAAATGAAAATTTAAGAAATATAAAGCAATGTACGAGCTATCCTTAGGATGAAAGGTATTAAAATTAAAAACAAAAATATATATTATTATAAAAGATATACTTATATTGTTATAAAGGTAACAATATCTTGATAAAATAAGCTGTAATAACGGAAATCCTTTTCGTTTTAAATTCTTAATTATAACCGTAGAAAAAAAACAATTTACTGCTTAGAGTGGTAAAAGTTTTGCTCAAAAATAATAAAAAAAGCTCATTTGAAGGTCTTTTAGCTGAAAGAATACATCCCGAAGAAGTTTTATCCCTGACGAATGAGAATTGTGCAGCACAATATCATCACCATTTTTAGTTCCCTTTAATCCAAATTTCCTCCAGTGGGGGCCTTCTACAAAATTTCTCCTTTCGCCTCGATCTATGGACCATCTCTAGCGTAATATAATGATATGAATTATATAAAATAAAGAATTATAATTAAAATAAGAAATAACAGAACTTTGTCAGGCTTTCTCTTCATTAAATTTATACACTTAACTTTCAAAGAAGTGTTCCTGTATACCGATTCAATGGAACGTTAAATATTCAATACCAATCGAGTAGATAGTGTAATGGACTAAATATAGACCTTAAATTATGCAAAAAAAAAGTGAAATTATGACCAACAGAATTATTTTTTTGACATATATAACTTAGAAAATTATTTTCTAGTTAGGCAAAAAGCCAGTTTAGTGATTGCCCTAGAATAGGATAATTCTCACCTAAAATTATTAATATTAAAAATAAGTAAAAAGTAAATCTCGGACCGGAATTAAGACTTAAAAACTGGGAATGACAAAATAATTGGACAGGATACGGAACTATTTAATGTGAAATTTGGATTGTGAGCCGGTCGGCGGGATTGCAGATCGACCTTTTGGAGATTTTCACAAGAAAATTATTTTACTATTAATAATTAATTTTACTTATTGTTTTACTAAATATTCAGTAAGTAACAGACCAAGAGGAGGTGTGATATATTTGGTGTTCATAAAGAAGCCGTTAATAGTGTTAAAGACTTGAAATCAGTCAGTGTAAGAATAATTACGTTAGTCAATACAAAATTTGTATCAAACATGTTACACAACTTTTCTCTTTGTAATTTAGGTGCTGATTTCAAATATGCTATCGAAATTGCATTACCACGTAAAAGTTTTAAGTAAATCGTAAATTTGTGAATTTTTTTATAATAACTCATTTTGATCAACTTCTGGTTAGATTAAGAATAATTCTGTATTTTTAATTTTGAACAGTAAACATACATGCTTAATAAAGAAAAAAATATATATATACATACACTGTATCATGAGAAGTAGACACGTACAAACATGTCTGTTCGATGACATCAAACAAACATCTGTACGTTACATTACATTCCCGCTTAAATATCTAACATTTTTGTAAGCCATTCTACCTAAATCTAATTTATTTTATATGTAAAATATTTCAGTTTTCAGTATTAAAGAAACATCACTTTCATTCTAATACGGTATAAATTTATTGTTGTCATTATTTATAATACCACTCAAGAGAATAAGTAACAAGAAGCTTATGTCAAGCTTACTAAACAATTAAATAGTTTCTCATTGTCTTCGTTTAGTGAAATATATCACTGAAAACTAAATAAAATGAATACACATTACGGTGAAGGTGCTAACAACAACAGACGCCTTCGTTCTTTTGTTCTTTTGACCGCAGGGATAGATTATATAATAGGGAAGCTGACAAAAAAAAATTGTTATACTTTCCTGGCATTGGTTATTTATTCTTATATAGTGGAAAAATCATAAATGAAACAAATTGTTAAAAAAGTCAATATTTTTAAACTATCAGCATTACTACTATGCTCAGTAAGGCATAAAAAAGTGTTAAAAAATATGAAAAAAATGATCTCTAATAATAATTAAAAATCTTTTGTTCTTATAATATATAAAAAAAGATTTACAGTTCTTCGAACACAATTCTCCATGTTTACTAATTATTAAAAATAAAAATGATAAAAGCTTAAACATTACCTGGAAGCGATATGGGTGCCAAAGTAAAACAGTACAACCAGGTTTAGCACTATGCTTAGGCGCAGCACCCAGTTTCGTCTTGTCAACATCGTTTTCGACGACCCATTGCTGCAACAAAAATTAAAAACGAAATTATAATCGGTAAAAATTTTATAAAAAAGTTACGTTATTTAGCTTTTTGTCAAGATTCTATAAAACGTTTTTTTAATATTTTCTATGATTAGATATAGAAGGTATTATTTTTTTCAATACATTATGATCATAACTACTAAAGTGTCCATTCTACGCCAAATAAGTTTCATAATATTTTCTTTGAAGTTATTTTACTCTTAAGTTCCTGATGAATACTTGGATATTAGTCTCTTTTTAACTACTTTAGAACTACCGAAGTTTTTTAGTCGTAATTTTTGGGCGATAATCATCCAAACGGTTGCTGCTCCCCCCAAAAAAAATCTGTCTTAAAATCTGTTTAAATTTAAAACTAACAATCATTTCAATCTTTTAACTAAAAAATTACCGTACTTCAAATAACTTCTATGCAAAGCAATTTTTTTTTGTAGGAAATTAACAGAGTAAAATAGATGTAAAAAAAATATTATGACTTTTTAAGCACAAAAAATCAAAATAAACATAATTCTTGATTTGTTAAATGATCCCTACAATCGGAATAAATTACATTAAGATTGACGTAATCCAGCAATCAGAAAAAAGTTATAATAAATAAACGTCAGGTTAAAAACCGGGAGAATAGACGGTTATAATGATGACACGATATATATATATATATATATATTTACATGAATAATATATACATTCGTACTACATACGTTCGATTAACGAGTAGATCCTACATACAAGAATCAATTTTTAACACTCTCATCAGTGTTACTCACTGGCGTCTGACAAGTACGTCTGAAAAATACACCACTACACAGTCAACATAACCTCAAATTAAGGTTATGTTGTCTGTTTTCGACCTTAAGTTGAATTATTCTTATTCAATAATTATTGGAAGTTATTCAAGAACTTATTAGAAGTTCGTATTCAAGAATAAGATTGATGTTATTCTTATTCAAGAATAACTCAATCAATCTTCATAAAATTTTCACATGCACAACTTCACAAACATTATTACGGCGTGGCTGAGTTTCAATGAAATTAATTTAAAGTGTTTTAAAGATTTTTAAACCACAATATTTTAACATTTTTTTTAAACAATTGAGCGTAACTCAAGAATGACTCTAAAAATCATAATCAAATTTTTGCATGCAAAACTTCAGATACACTACTATAGCGTATATAAATTTCAATGAAATAGATATAATATTTTTGAAGAGTCTCGAGCAAAACGTTTTGTTTATGAATGGTATTTTGGAGACTTTCGAGCCATAAAATTTTATACATGAATAGTACTTTTGTAATCGTCATATCTAAAATCGTAAAGAAAATCCATTTTCATCCCTTAATCCCACCCCGTGCGACCGAAAGTAATACCTCAATTGAGGATATGTTATCTGTTATCGAAATTAAATTGAGCGTAACTCAGAAACTACTCGAAAAATTTTCACATGCACAACTTCAAATACACTAATATAACATACATAAATTTCAATGAAATTTATCTAGTCGTTTTGGAAATTTTTGAGCCACAAATGTTTATACGTACGCATATATATATATATATATATATATATATATATATATATATATATATATTTAGTTTTTTTTTGTTTTTTTTTTTTACTAAAACCACATGTATAATTTTAATTATCGTCTTACCATATATTTGTCATAGGAATTTCCTACATTTTTCGCCGCATCAATATATCACCATCGAGGAATGGAAATATCCATAATTACAATTTCGTCAGTCTTACATACAAAAACACATAACATCACACCGCAATATTAAATATAAAGTATATATTTACAATAAGCCGCAAGCAAATTGCCTTGTTATCCGGTCTGAGTCTAGGCCTGAAACTAAAACTAAGACCAGATAACAAGACAAATTTAACGTTAAGGTTAAATTAAAGGTTAAATTTCAAGCTTAGAATAAATCTAGGCCCCATTTAGACCACTGGTATAAATCTACGCAAATTGCTTGGTGCTTTTTGTAAATATATCTTTATATATATATTTCTTGTGTGCGTGTGTATGTCACTGAACTCCTCCTAAACGGCTGGAACGATTTTGATGAAATTTTTTGTGTGTGTTCACGGGGATTCGAGAATGATTTAGATTCTCAATTTGGTCCACTGGAAAATGTTTTTTAATTAATTTTTTATTTATAAGTAGTTGTTGATTTTGGAATGTTTTACATTGGATCCGGCACACTGCGCTACCATCGCAGTATCGAATATTCAATAATATTCTATTTTAATTTTAGTTTGTCCCGACAGTTGGTGCTGCGATCAAATTGAGAAAAATATTTCGTAATTTTGTGTTACAAAAAATCGCGAGAAAACAGTTTTTTAATAAATAAGAGGCTAATAAATCAGATGGAAATGTAAACAAAGGAAAACCAATCAGATCAATGCAAGATGGCCGTTGTCAAACACAACGACCAATCACAAAGAGCCCGTATGGCCGTTGCCAATGTAAACAAAACCACAACTGATTAAGTAACAAATTTCTTTGAATTATATTTAACAGTTAAAACATCTGTATTTTATTAAAAAAAAACACCACCAAGAATAAAAAAGCCACCAAGAAGGATGACTTACAGTAAATAAATTAAAACACCCAACTTTCTTATAGGCCAGATAGACTTAAGACTATGCAAACAAAAAAAGTCGAAATAACCAAATACACAGAAGAAAATAATATCCCTACATAATGACCAAAAAATCCTTTGTTAGGTTATTTTTTTACATATATATGACCAAACAATCGTTTTTTGATCATTTAGCGTTCTTTGCTATGTAAAAGCAAAGAACAGAATTCACAAATAGTAACACTGAAACCAGACAACTAAGTATTCGTTTTTTTTTGTTTTTTCTAACCTCCGAAACCACCGTTATACATTGCTTCAGATGATGATATGAATGATTTATAGTACCGTAATGTTCATTTTGTTAACATTTTATCAAACTTTCAATTGTTTCATTTAATATACGAGTATATATATATATATATATATATATAAATATTGTAGTGTGCAAAGTGTTTTTTGTACGTAAGACTGACGAAACGTAATTGTGGTTATTTCCATTCTCTGATATGACACATTGATGCGGCGAAACAGATAGAAAATTTAATTGACAAATATATGGCAAGACAATAATTAAAATTATATATGCATTTTCATTTAAAAAAAAAAAAAAAAAATATATATATATATATACACACCATACGATAAAAAATGCTGATAAAAAAGTTAAAATTACAACAGTATTCAATATAATCAATACTAAAGTACAAATAATTATTTTACATATGAGAATATTTTTAATTTATAAGATGAAAGAGAAAACAAGATATATATACACTAGAATAAACGTAGAAATATCACGTAATAAGCAGTATACAGGTATGTCCACTTTTCCGACTGGATGAACGGCTGGGCAATACAATTATTACAGTTAAATCTGTGGAAACAATTTCATAGTTCACTGCATGTTAATATGAGAAAATAAGACAACAGAGAACATTACTTAACAGTTCAAGTTTACTTAACAGAGAACATGTTATAACGTATTTATAGAATCTGTTTAGGATTTAAAGGTAGGATGTGTTAATAATTAATGTAATATAACTGTTCTCACTCGCTGCATTATAAGTAATAAAATCATTATAACTAAATAACGTTTTTATTTATTTATTTTTTATATTTATTAATAAATTTATTATTAAAGTATGAAAAACAGTTTTTGTGATGCGTATACGCAGAAAACTTCATAACACTAATTTTACTACAACAAAAAACCGAGAAATATGTAATAAAAATTGACAATATTATTTTTCCTTTCCCCATACTTAGATGATCATATCAAAAATTGCACATCGGGTTTGTTTTACAAATCTTTAGTTTTAGGGTCAACTAGTTCATCTAGACCAAAAAAATGTATTTATTTATGTCCGTACGTATGTGTCGCTTTGATTTTGAGCCTTATATCTCAGGATTAACCGAACTGATACTCTTCAAATTTGGCTCAAATATTTCTATATTCTTTAAGAGGGTAGTTATTGCGAAAAAACAAATCTTGATTTTCTTCAGAGCCATTTCGGAGAAAACTTTATTAAAATAAATTTGTTAGATACAATGCATTTACAAACAATTTAAAATAAAATTAACCTCCGCCTCTAAAAATTAAAATATAACTTCATAAAAAAGAATGGCGCGTGGATTTGTTGGTTTGTTTGTTTGTTGTATGTGTTCACATTTTTATTTTAGCTGCTATTGGTGCAGAACGGACCAATGGTGGTGCGCCAGGCGGCTGCGCACGGCGCACGAACGATTCATTTGTTCGAACGATATATACTCATCGATACGAAGGATTATCTAACATTATATTTGTGTTTTGAGAATAAAAAAGGGAACATTGGGGTTTTCGTGGCGGGCCATATGCTCGCTTTTTTTCCTAGTATATATATTTTGTTCTTTTTTCTATCACCCTTTGATTTAAATATTTTTCAAAGTTTTCCAAAAATATAGTAAAGTTTTTTTGAAAAAAAAAATTTTCTAGTTATTTTAGTCTTTATTGAATATGGTCTTAGATTTAGAGAAAGCTTTACTTAAGCAAATTTCTTATGGTAAACCGATATGTGAATATTTACAGAAAAATCGTTCTTAAAATTTATTCTACAACTCTGAAAAATATATATCTTTATTATTAATAACCGGGAAAGTGGTAAAATACTTTGTCATCTTTTTTTGTCATGAAAATATTTTTAACTTTTAAAATAATAAATCAAAACAAATAAATACATAACCATAAAACATTATTTTATTTCTGCAGAAAGGAAGAAAAACAATTTTTTTTAACGGTTGGAATATCAAAATAAAATGTTACCGTTCAATGAAATTTTCAGTGTAATAAAATATTTTACACATCAGTAGTTTTATTACTTCTGAGTTTAGCTGAAATAACGATGGGACTAAAAACAAAAAAAAACACAAAGTTAAACGATAAAATGTAATAGTAAATGATAAGGAGAGCTAGTAAAAATATGCTAAAAATCGTTTGCAATTTATTTTTTACTGTATTATATAGTAATAATTTTTTTAACTTTACAAAACTAATTCCAATTCTAGTTAATTGCTGTACAGTAATAAACACAGATAGCTGAACATTTATTGCAGAATATAAAGAAACAGGTTAAGCGGTGGTGGGGGAACCAGAGTAAAGATAAAACAAAATTATAAGAAAAAGAGAATAAAATATTAATATTGGGTATACGATTTTATCTATTATTTCTGAATTTATTTTTGTTTAATTATAAACGACGTACTTATACTGATCGACCCGTAAAAAAATTCTCATTTCACTGATGACTATTTTTTATGATTATTTTAAATGATCCTAAAACTAATAATAATATCTACACTGCCGGTGACAAGCGGTAATGTGATTTGCTACAATAAAGATCTCTTGGGTCTGATTCTTGGTCAGGATCAGAATATTTATGAAACCCTCAGCGTATTTATTAATGTGATCTCAGTAGTCGATACACATTTTGTAAATAACAAAAATAAAAATATATATTTAAAATTAATTTTTTTTTCTGTATTTAATTTTGTTTCCAACCTTGATTAAATTATTATTTAAAAAAAAATATTTTAATTATTTTATTAAAAAATAAACAACACATTATTAACCAGTAATTTTGGTTAACGGTAATCGGATTACATTCCATACTAGATTAGTTGTCAGAACTACGGAACTTAATTGATTGGCTAAGTCGTAATTATAATTATTATATAATGCGGTTGTGAAAAATGGAATTATGTTAACTCTTCTTTTACTTATAGTTCGACAAATAACTGATCAGTTTATATCACCCTCTTTCCGTTTAAATTTTCTTTACATATGTGATTTGAAGAGAATGAAGATAGTGAAGTTATTCACTACTGCTTTTTAAGAGGCGTTAAATCTAAAAGATAGGAATATTTTATAACCAAATACTGTTAAAACTACCAGTTGAATTACGGGGAATTTTTTATGATTTATGAATTATAAAAAAAAAATACTAGAAATATATGGTTAGGGAAGATACTAAAAAACTTTAAAATAGAATCGCCGAATTCGTGAACGAATTCGAATCTCAGACAGGCGTGGCATCATACGCTACAAACAAAATTACATTTTCATATTTCCATTTCTGTATTCCTAAGTACAAGTTTCTCTGTAAGCTTCTATGGTGGATTAATTCATTAAAAAAAAAAGTTCACATATATATATTGTTACATGAAGAAACGGAGAAACTTTCGGGACATGTTATACTGGTGAAAATAATGAAAAAAAGGTTAAATAAACATAGGTCTGGAAACCCTTTGTTTTCGAGTTACGGCGAGCAAAATATTTTGTCCGGATTTCAGCTCTTATAATAAAAAGAAACCCTATTATAATTTTTGGAAAATAAATTAAAGAGTAAAAGTTAGTGGTTTCTGATGTAATTTGAGCTGGAAAATAGGATTTTGAGGCGTTCACAGTCACGAACTGTGTTGTCAAATCTTTACTAGGCGGGTGGTTCGCGCTTCCGCGGTTTCGGTCAATTAGTTTCAGGGAATCATGTTAGGTTGGATGTGAAGATGTCCGTTTGAAGACTACTTGAAGGCGAAATTCGATATGTATTTTACTGATAAAATTACATCGGTAAATTTACATCGGTGACATCCCGACCGAGGCCTGGCTGATGACTGTGAGATGTAATCAGTTAGAGGGTCTGAAGACGACCTTCGGTAAAGCCCCTATGAGCTTGGAATGGAGGAGGTGGTGTGGCGACCGGTAACGTCACAAGGTGGGTGTCTTCCCCCTACGGGGTTGGGATGGAAAATATGATAAAAGGTTCCAGAACTGTAAAAAGAGTCGTTTTAAAGATATCCAATGTAAAACACAAAATTCCGTGTTGAAAAAACAAGTTTTTTTTTTTTTAGGTTTGTAGTACTACATCTTTGTTAAATAACTAATAAATGCGGAAGACTTGTAAAAAAACTTGTAGAGAATATAATTTTGAGAAAATTGATGTAAATACAGCCAACAAAAAAAACAAAAACTTATAAAAATCGGTTTTTTATTGAAGTAAAACAGACGAAAAAATAGACAGAAAATCATCATTAGCATTGTTTAAATTTATTGATAAATAAAAACCGATTAAATAACTGTTATTTTAGCCACTGGTAATTTTGTGCTTACTTAAAATCCTTTAATTTCTTTCAGGATAATACAATAAGAAATTTCTGGTAGGTATTATGTAACTTACTGTTGAAACGAATGAAGTTTACCTTATTATCCAGGATTCTTTCACTATTTTATTGAATTATATTTTTTAAGAAATTAAGATTGGTTTAATGTGTGTTGTAAAAGAGATGGGGGAAAAAACAATAATAGAAAGAGTGAATAAAGGAATGCAGGATTGATACTTTTCCTCGTTCGTTCTCTTTCCTTTTGTTTGTTGTTTT
The DNA here is from genome assembly GCF_047948215.1 of Lycorma delicatula. Taxonomy (NCBI): domain Eukaryota; kingdom Metazoa; phylum Arthropoda; class Insecta; order Hemiptera; family Fulgoridae; genus Lycorma; species Lycorma delicatula. The sequence continues at coordinate 76,185,696 of NC_134461.1, read as the reverse complement.
TGGGAGTGTCATATTGTTGCACAAAGGTCATTCAGGTTTGGTTTAATGAACGCATTTAATTTGAATTTAACGCATAAATCCGTATCGTTGAATAATTATGTTGTAACATGCAAATGAAATCATTTAGTATATCAGTGAGTCATCCACCTATCACCCTATATTTCTAATTATATATATATTTATATATATAAAATAGAAAATTCTAAATGGTAAATAATGTACTCAATGGATCATTGTTCCTGGTTACGGTATGGTTATCTTATAATATCCATCTATATGAAAATAATACTAAAACTTTTGTTCAAGGTCACACAATTAGATTTTTTATTATTTTGGCCGATGAAAAAAAATTGGTATGTACTTTTAGTGTGACATATTTCGTGTAAAAATCAACAATTTAAGGATTAAAATTAAATTTGGTTTAACTACGTTTGTGGTAAATAAATATCGAATCTCACCTTTCAAAACGTACATTATTAAAACGAAAAAATCTGGACACCATACGACTTCCTTATACTCCTATTAAATTACATAAACACATTTTAAAAGTACATAACATTTTATTTTACTAATAAATTCTGATTTTCTGTGATATTTTTTTATTGTTATTATTGAATTATTAAATTATTGTGAAAACATTTTTACAATCATAGGTCAATAATTATTAATAAATCAATATATTTAAATTTAAAAAAAAATTTAAAAAAAAGGAGATGAAGTAGGCTTTGAACCGATGTGCCTTCCCCTTGTAAGATTCAAATATTTCATTAATTAAAATTTTTCTTTCGCTATAATTTCGGAACCAATGAAAATAAGTACCACTTATGATATATCGTTGAAAATCTCTCAATGAGGGCTGATTACTGCAGTTAAGAAAAAGTACAAAATCCAAATTCTTTGGTTTTGGGCTTTTCTGGACACATCGATTGAAATCAAAAAGGGAAGTGAACAATTAAATGTTCCAACAGTCCTATATCCAAAATTTCAACATTAGGATGTTTTTAGGGCTAATCGTTTTTGAGTTATACGAAATACATATACGCACATACAGACGTCACGCCGAAACTAGTCAAAATGGATTCAGGGATGGTCAAAATGAACACTTCCGTCGAAATCTGACAACCGAGATTTTTCGTGATCACAATACTTCCTTTACTTCGTACAAGGAAGTAAAAATTATGACAAACTTCTAATATTTAATATGAAAATATTTTATTGTTATTTTTTAACTGTTACTAGATAGATTTTTTTTAATATGATTATTTAAGAATGAAAAGTCACGCCAAAATGACATTAATCTAGGTTCTTGTATTTTGAATAAAATATATTTTTATGTATTCTGTGTTATGAGGTTGAACTGTTTGTGATATACATTATCATTTTATTTTTTATTTATTTATTTAATTTTTTTATAAAAGAATTGTAACTGTAATAACCGTATATGTCTCCTACACATTACGTGTAGGAGACATATACGAGTAAAATTCTTGTTTGGAAATTCTATCCCGTTGTTGTTTAGTGTGGGATCAGACAAATAAAGGGTATATTGGATTTACGGTCTGATACATATACGTTCGTTTCACTAGGTGGTAGAGTAACAATTGGATTGAAACATGTGTGCGGGTGTGTATGTATATAATATGTGAACATGTTTGATATATTAATCATCTCCAATGACGTCATACTGTCATATTGGCAATTTGTCATTTGACACGACATAATGTCATTAAAGACATTATTGGTATACAGTAATAGGTAAGTTACTGACCATTGCCAATTACGAAAAGTTAGGAATGGTACCGTGTCGTATTAATGATGCTTTCGTCGGAACATTTAGTTGGTTTTTTTATTATTTATTTATTATATACTTGTGTTTTATAATTTTGTTGTACTAATTGAATAAGTGTGTAATATATTATTAAAAATTCTTTCCAGAATTTTGTATTTTCCTGAATTAAATAGTAATAAATATAAAAAATAAAGCAGAAATAATGAAATAAATAATAATATTATTTCATTAATAGAGGAATAATTTATATGAAATATCTTATTTCGTTTAATATAATATTATAAAATCTTTAATTATCTGTAAAATGTAAATTTTAATAACAACTTAATAACAGAAATCAATTTGATTCCAAACAACTTTCGTTATTTTTAATTATTATCAATAAAAAATTTAGCATTTAGAGAATATGAAATTTTCCATCCTATAAGCCCTGTTAAAAGGTATTTAAACTCATCTTTCTTTATATATCGCTGTTAATTATCAAAATATTCATCATTCATTCATTAACTGGTCAGATATAAAGGTAAAATTATAAGAAAATATATGAATAAAAAATTTTAGCAAATAGTTTCTACAAATAATATAGATTGGATTTCATGAATACAAAAAAGGTTTATGTAGCTTGTGGGTTTATTATATATATTAAGTGCCACAACCTGATGTTAAAACAATAGTCACCCTGAAAATGGCATAGTCATTTTCAGAAACAATAATTTTCACAGAATAATTTTCACATGTCAAAGTGAAAATTGAAATGTCTTAATGTTGCCTTCATCACTAACTCGAATGTATAGTTGCATATCAATACGCCAAGTTCAGCGAAATGTAAATAATATCAACATTATAAGCGACACGTTCACTCAATTCAACTTAGAATTAGCTGAGTAATGTACATTATTACTCTTAGAAAACGAATCTTTGAATAGTACCTGCCACTTATGTCATATTCATAAGAAAGAACGAAGTACATAGGATAAATTACGAGTATTTCCAAGAGAACATTAACATTAATTACTAAATAAATATTACTGCACTTACCAGTTGTATTATATTTATTAATATAATTAATTTGCGTAAGTTATTTTCTCGTCAATAGTGATAATATTCTGCTATAGCAATAACGTGAATGCATATAGATGAGTCAAAAAAAAAATCTAAAAAAATTATATTTTTTTAAAGTTTTGTGACTTATTAAGAGACATTTAAAAAAAATAATAAAAAACATCACTTAAATAAACTGTAAACAATTTACGAAAAGGTTTTTTATTCCCATGCTTGCAAGTCCAAAAAATCTATTACTTTCAGATGACGTTTGCGCGTAATGAATGTTTGCTTTTATTTGGTAAACAACTCTGGATCCCGTCGATCTTTTTTTTCAGACTTGGTACCTTAGGGGAAAAAGGAATGTATTAAATTTTTGCAAAAATTGGAAAAAGGAGTGGAGGGAGTTTTGGTGAAAATAAAGTTTCAAAACTTTACTGGGGCTTTTAAGGAAAAATTTCTTTCTTACGAAAGTTGAAGTTTTTTTCTTGTCAAAATCACAAATAACCAAAAATTATTATTTAATATTCATCCCCTCCCCACCAAAGAATGACTATACACGAGTATTTTTTCTTCTTTTAGCTATATCTTGCTTCATAAAAGGAGTTCTTTGTATCTGTATATTCTACTTCAATAAGTTTTCAAATCGTTATAAAAATCTTTTGCCTATTCCAATGATCTGTGGTAGGAAAAAATATTTTTTTTTTTAACTTTTAAAAAATAAAAAAATAATTTTAAATCCATCTCGCAAGTTACCATTACATTACATTTAAGATTTAAAAATCTTAATTTTTGATAGCTCGTACCCTTTACTATATTTTTGGAAAAAAACAGCCAAAAATTTTCACCACCGTAGAAAATTACGACTCTTATTCTCCGTAAATGATAAATTTTTTTTCAAATTTCTACTTTTTAAAATTCGACTTTCAATCAGGAGCATCAGTACTTCTGGTACATGCACGCTTGCTCAAACGCAAAGCCTTGTATATTCATCTTAGATTTATATTAGTTATTCAACCTTCCATCTGCTCCATTTATGTAAATTAATTTTACTGGCGAAACACAAATTATCGCTTGTATAAATATTCATTTTATAAACCAGTAAGAATTTTGATGTCTTCTCTTATAACATAGGTTAAATACAAACTAATTAATATTGTATATATACACATAGAAATAATATTATGTGGTATATATATATAATACAAAATATTATTTCATCAACTTAAGTGCATAATGAATGGTTCTATCTTACAATTAAATAAATGAAATTTGGAATAAAAGCTTAATTATGTAGCTCAACCAAATGTATATGCTACATATTTATACCTTGAAAGGGAAAAAATTATTATTTTTTCCCTTTCAATTTTTAACATTGTAATCAAGTTGTAGTTGAAATAGATTATTTATTTATTATTTGTTGAAGTATGGAATACATTGCTTTCAGTATTGTTTGTGAACCTTGATTCTGATTATTCTATATCGATTATCCTTGAGAAAGATTTATGTTATTAAATAACTGTTAACTCTTTTCCTGTCTCGGGATAGCTAGCTCACTTTCTCTATATAAATTTTTGTCTCTTGTTTAGAATAAGAGTTGTGAGAGTGAGAAGGAGAGGGGAAAAGAGAGATAGTTAATTTATCGTCTTTTTCTGTCCAGAAACAAAAGTTAAGGATGGCTTATCATTATCGTCTTTCAACCTATCTGTAAACAAAGTAAAACTCCTGCTTGTAAACAAAATAAACATACACAAAAATTAATATTTTAACCAAAAAAGTAATAAAACTGCAATAATAATAACTTCAATAAAACATTTAAACTAAAAAAATATGACAAGTTTAAAGAAGAAAAAATACAATAATTTTATACTTCATGTAGAAAATTTAATCAGATCTTCTGCAGCTAAATTAGTACCTACAGTTTGATTATGAGAAAAAAAATTAACAACGTTGAGGGTATTTCCCGAAAAAAAACCATGCAAAATGTAAAAAAAAAATTTCTATAATAAAATCTGTAACTTAACTGCAATTTGTTTATTCAATTCGTAAACGAAGTTAATTCAATATTGTACAATTCTATGAGTTTAGTTGCGAAGATATTACAAAATAAAAAAATATTACAGAAGTATAAAACTAAGATTTGAGGGTTACATTTAAAAAAAACTATTACAAATAATGTTTCAAAATTTGAAACAATCTGGTCATGAATTTTGAGATTTATAATCAGCTAAAGTAAGGCCTTCAGAATCAGAAATTTAAAGGCAGGTAAAAATACATGTAACTGGTATTGTGCGGATTACAATACAGGTGTGCATGTTTTATTTGGTTTTATCTTTACGTTTTTCGGGTTACAAACAAATTTCTTAAATAAAGTAGATAAAAATAATAAAAGAAAATCAATAATAAAAACAAAAATTATCAGGTAATTTTTTAAATTATATATATTAGGTAACATGACAAAAAAATATTGTTGGCGATCTAACATGAAATATAAGCCACTCCGAAACCGGTATATCAATTTTTTTTTTTTTTAGATTGTTTCCCTACTTCCTGGATTCACCGTGAAGTATAACACAGCCCAGGGGATTGTCCATTGTAACAGATGGTTTTAGTGCCTGCCTCTCCTAAGGCAAGATATCCAGGCCCGACTATGTCCTTCTTGAACCCCACCCAAGGGTCCGGGACTCGGTCTAACGTGAACATCCCACAAAGGGGGCTCACACCGGGTCTCAGAATACCCAATGACAAGATACAAGCATACTATGCCAGTTTTAATAAAAAGTAAAAGTAGTTTCCCGTTACTTTATAAAATTTGACTGTCCATTTCTAAGATATATATTCCAGATCTAATCACGCTCAAAATCCAATTACATAATAGACGTAATTCAAAACATAAGCAGACCTGTTTTTAGTTTTATACAAATATTGAAAGATCATAAACTAACTTTAATTTATTTTATATACTACAATTTATTTAATATACTAATATTGGATGAAACATATCGGTTATATGGAAATGGAATAGCCATTTTAAAGATAAAACAAAATCCAGCATTATAGAAAAGTTACAGAAGAAGTGACTTCTCATTGTCTTTTATATTAAATCGGTAAAATTTTATTATCAGTATGTAGTAGTATCAGAAAGTATGACAAGTTTCAGAAATTGAGAAAAATAATTACAATTACAAACAATATCTTTCCACTATTTATAACAGGAAACAGGCTTATAATAAACATCATTACTCTAAAGAAAGCCAGACAACTGAAGTTGTGCCGATTTAGTTTAGTTGTTTTATACATGTCACAGCTGTAAGAAAGGTTGGGACAAATACAGGAACAATTAATGTTCCCTTTATGGGAAATCCGTTCAATAATAGCAGAAAATAACTTAATTACTCAGTAGAATTTTTTTTATTACTAAAATTCTAAAATTTGATTTAAATTATGTGCAGTAACAATTTAGTTATATACTCTACCTATCCTATCAATATATAAATGATTTTTTTTTGTAAAAATTAGCTATTTCAATAAAATGTTTTTAAAAACAAGAGATTCAGTTAAAATATCAACATAAAACTTTTGCATATATCTTACAATTCATTGTCAATTCAAATCAATATTCTATTTGATAGCAAAATTAAGTAATAATTGACTAAATTATAACAATACGATTATATGATTATTAGTAGAAAGAACTTATCTGAGAAAAAAGATTAGAAGCTTTTGAAATGTGGTGCTATAGGAGAATGTTAAAAATCAGATGGGTGGATAAAGTGACAAATGAAGAGGTATTGCGGCAAATAGATGAAGAAAGAAGCATTTGGAAAAATATAGTTAAAAGAAGAGACAGACTTATAGGCCACATACTAAGGCATCCTGGAATAGTCGCTTTACTATTGGAAGGACAGGTAGAAGGGAAAAATTGTGTAGGCAGGCCACGTTTGGAATATGTAAAACAAATTGTTGGGGATGTAGGATGTAGAGGGTATACTGAAATGAAACGACTAGCACTAGATAGGGAATCTTGGAGAGCTGCATCAAACCAGTCAAATGACTGAAGACAAAAAAAAAGTAGAAAGAATGTTTTATTTTACCCATTATACAATCAGATGCTACAAAGAGCTTAGACAGAACTAAAGAAGTGTCTTCGGCAAAAGTTTATTGGGTAATATTTATTTTCTACTCAGAAGTAAAAATTTAACATATTCTACTTAACAAGAAATTAATTAGGAGGGGTTATATAGGTCTATAATTTTTCAGATCAATTTATACATTTTTTAAATCAATAAAATAATTTCTTTAGGTTATTTGAATTTTTTTTTAAATTATGAAAAAGTTTAAATAGATAAATTGAAAAAATAATATATTTTAATGCAACGTCGTTTAAATGTTTCAGACTTTTAATATTAATATGAAAAGTATGTAATGGAGTCAACTGTCAGGTTTTTTTTTATTATAATTCTTTGACTTCTACAATTCTTCCCTAACAGGAGCAGTAAAACTCATGAAGTCACTTAATAACAAGCTTTACATTTTAATACATTAAAAAATGTATAAAAGTTGTACATAGGAAATGTCTTTAGAATAGTTTTAATTTAATAATAAAAAATAAAAATAACAGTAATAAAATTAATTAATATAAGTTAAATATATGAAAAAAATACACATAAAACCGACGTTTACATTTTATATTGTCAGATTAAAAACGAAATATAAGAAAAAAAACATTCATGTACATGTACGTAAGTCTTATATCCTGACAGCATACAATTATCTCGTAACAAAATTTACCGATTAAAAGAAAAGTAAATGTTAAAAATTATAATACATTGAGGTCATTGATCTAAAATAATTATATATTATAGCAATATATGAAAAATAACTTCTTGTAAATATCATCTAAATTAAAATTATTTAATATATTTATGACATACCTTATACAATATACGCACGAAAATTTAAGAAAAAATAATGGTATTTTTTTAATTTATTTATTTATAAAACTGATAAAAATTTCAAAAAATGTTTTTTTAGTAACTAAATTTTCTTTTGTTCGATAAAAAACAATGTGTCTAAAATAGATAATATACTTTTTTTTTAAATTTACCTTTTTCCTAAATTTAGGGAAAAACAATTATAAAAAAAAATGTGACTCAACGAAAGGCGTTTGTAAACAAACATATGATTTGTAAGGTTTACTTTGCTTCTCATTTTGTTTACCACATTTACTTTAATGTCACATTTTAGTTGTGCAGTGTACGTCATGTCAGTAATAATATGAAAATTTCTGATTTCTTTGGTACTGAAGAAATCACGGTTGTGTTCTTGTAAGAAGAATGAAAGAATTTTTATTTCTCCTGAACGAAAATAAATATCAAAAAATGATCACGATACGATTTCATATATAACAAAATCATATGTGACGTTATGATAGTGTTATAATTAACGAAAATATCGTGATAAATAAATAAGAATGTGGGAATTGGTTCAGTATTTATAGGCTCCAGTTCGTTTGACTTGTTGTTTATTCATAGTTATTCGAATTATTGATCAACGTGAAGTGGTGTGAACGAGAGGTAGAGAAGTCTAAGAAGGTACGATTGATTGTATATCGAAATAATTTTATATAAGGGAAGTGTGCGTGGGATAAGTTGGGGTACGGGAAAAATCGAAAATAAGCTGGAAAACAGGAAATTCAATGAGAGCTTGTGTTTCCAAAGAAAAACCATGTGGATAGGTTTTTTTGTTGAAGTATCAGCCACGTCTTCACCTGCTATAAAATTCTCCTGCAGACTGTAAACAAAAGTGGATTGAAGATGGCACGACGATTTACTTCGATTTTTGATGAGCTCTGAGCTAACAATGAAATTGAAAGCGAAGGTTTTTAACATTCAAGGTGAACTGTACCTATGATTTTGTTGATTCTTTTATGGGTGAGCGTATACAGATAAGTTAACCTAAGAAGTTTGACAATAGGAAAGTTTGTAATCGGCAAAATGGCGAAACCAGAAACATTGTTGAAGGGCTCATCAACATGTCTGTAACAATACTGTATGTCCATTTAATTTCCTCCAATCTATATGCACACATCTAAAATGCTTTCAGCGTTTTTTTTTTGAGTCCATTTTATTTAAACCCATTGGGCTGGTCTGGTGGTAAACTCGTCACAAATTACTTGTTAACAGCTGATTTTCGAAGTCGAAGGTTCTCGGGTTCGAATCTTAGCAAATGTTGGTTGCTTATATAGGGGATCTTAATAACAAACAGTGTACTTTGATGGTTGGAATTTAATTAACAACACATCTCGGGAATGGTCAGCCTGAGTGCGTAAATGACTCATAAAGTAAAGTTCATTTACATACATATCATCCTTATATAATTAGGCAGGTTAGGTTAGGCAGGTAGGTTGCTTATTGTTCACTAGTTGAACTAACTGTAACGTACCCATTAGGAATAATAAATATTTTACTTTTCTACAGAAGTACACTCCAACTGTAACAACTTACAGGATTTCCTCAAATATAGTTTGTTAATATTAAAGATATATGGGTTCTATTTGAAAGAAAGAGATATATTAACTTAAATGAAAACGCTTTTCAATTATTAACTTGATATTTTTCAAAACCTATTATCTGTTAATAGTATACGTACAAAAGCCGCCATGTAACGACGAACTTGAATGATTAGCCCACTAGTCACTGTTTAAACATTGGCACACCACGATTAGAAATCTCTAAGTAGCATAAACATGATGCAACTTACCTTCGGTAGTAATCGTCACCATTCCAAGCTCGCTGTTACTTGGCGGCGACTAAGTAATACTTATCAAAGTTTAGAAAGCTCAGTGCAGAGTGGTGGGAATGGACTGCTGGACTTGCGACTGATTTCTTGCTACAAACGACGTGCTGTTTATGGTATACTATCCCATCCACTGTGCTATTAGCAATGTCAATACTAATTCTGACACCTAATCTAACGCAACAGTAGAACTACTGTTTGAGCTTTCCAAATTTTAATGAGTAATATGAGTACTGTTTTACATGTTCAATTCTGTCTTAAAATAAAAAGAATTATACACAAAAAATGGGAATTTGAAATCTGTAGGAAATTTATTATTTTTATTATTACATTTTTTTTAATAGAATGGTGGATGGAATAACAGATAACAGGCGTGCAAGATTTTATTTATCAAGTTAAAATATAATGACGCAAGTAACATACAACAGAAGTTTCATATATTACTTTCAGAAAATAGAATTTGGAGTTATCTTAAAATGATTGCGTTTAATTTGTAACACACGGCACTTATATGATGATTGTTAAGTATTTTATTGAAAACGATGAAGTATTTTAAGAATTAATGAAGCATCGAAAGAAAAAAGAAAATAATTTTTTTTTGTTGAAAATATAAAAACAAAATTAAAATTCATTAACGTATAAATTAACAAAATTTTAACTCTGATATTCAATGATTATGTTTAAACTTTAATCATTGCAATTTTTTTTCTTTTAAATTTCGCATAAATTTTTTGGTGGCAATCTATCTGAAATAAACATTTTTAATATACGAAAAACTTTAAACGCTATTACAGAAATACTTTTTTGTAGTTTGAAATTATTTCCAATAATTTAAAATCGCGCAAATCCTTTAACAAATCTTAAGATAAAATAACGATCTATAAAGATTGTTAATCTGAAGGGAAAAAGTAAAGATAAACTTATTAAATAAATAAAAATTATTGTAAATATGAAATAATTAATTGTATTACGTTAGGCAATACAGAAAAATCATTATTTTTAACTAGTACAGACTATATACATTGTTGTCTAGGCAGTTAGTGTGGAAATAATAAATGAATAATAAATCCTTGCATCTGATTATGAGTGATTATTTAAAGATATATGGGTTCTATTTGAAAGAAAGAGATATATCAACTTAAATGAAAACGCTTTTTAATTATTAACTTCATATTTTTCAAAGCCTATTGATTATTTTAAATAATGTTTGTGTTAATTTTTTTATTCGTTCTAATTTTAAAAAAAGAAGAATTTGTTATAGTTGAATAAAAAATAACTTATATTTACCTTGGATAATTTTCTTCTTTTTTTAATATAAACGAATTTATTTTTTATAAAAATAATAGGTAATAATTTAATCAACAAAGAAAATTCATGAGAAGTCATTTGTATTAAAAAAAGAAAAAAAATTAACGTAAGATAAGGTAAATAAGTTATTTTTTTATTCTGCTAGTGTAACCAATAAAAATAATGGTAAGTTAAATAAGATCCCTCAAAATACTTTAAGAAAATAATATTAAAAATTGCATAAATGTAATTGTAAGTCTAAGTATGACCTTTAATAATAATAACCCTTTTCTTATTTTATTTTAAATAAAAAAAAATATATCTATTTTACTTACAAAGTAAGTTAGACTACTGTTATAATTATCCACCTTGACATTTATAATTTATAATAAAGTGAAAGAACAATTTCAACCAGATCTAGTAGGACTTTTTTCAAGATAAGTATGAAATAAGATCAGCAAAGTACTTACCTAGTTTTTGATCTACTTTACTGAGAAAATGGTGCGTTTAATGTTTCTAATATAATCTAATTATTTTATAATACTTTTTTATAAAAAAATAAAAAGAATTTTATTTCGATAAGCATTTATTTACTTTGGGTGAAAAAATTAACGTAATTCAAACATGAAAATTAAATGAAATTTTAAAAAAATTTCAGTAAGTTAATTATGCAAATATATTCTTCTTCTTTCCTTTCCTGTTTAGCCTCCGGTAACTACCGTTTAGATAATTCTTCAGAGGATGAATGAGGATGATATGTATGAGTGTAAATGAAGTGTAGTCTTGTACATTCTCAGTTCGACTATTCCTGAGATGTGTGGTCAATTGAAACCCAACCACCAAAGAACACCGGTATCCACGATCTAGTATTCAAATTCGTGTAAAAATAACTGGCTTTACTAGGACTTGAACGATGTAACTCTCAACTTTCCAAATCAGCTGATTTGGGAAGACGCGTTAACCACTAGACCAACCCGGTGGGTCTATGCAAATATACCTAAAAAAAATACTATTAATAGAAAACTAGTGATCAAATACAGTACGATCTCGCTATAACGAGGCCTGACACAACTGATATATAAACTTATAGGCTACCGGCAATATTTTGAAGATAAGGTGATAAACGAAAACAGAATTAACATTACAACACAATTAAAATATTACCGAATTTTACATTTAAAAATGAGAATACTGTGGGAAAAATAAAATGTAAAAAAATAAAAATACATTACTGTATTACGTACTACCTACTTACAAGCGCTTGTGAGTATATACGTTTATGCAGCTGGGTTTCATTTTCATATTGTTTATTTTGGGACGGTAAATTACGACAATATTTTAAGCCCCTTTTCTTGCAGCCTAAGTGAAAATACAGTGCTATATTAGCTGATTTTAATTCAAAATGCAATAAAGTAACACACAGTACTACCTTATTAATATACATTACTACAACACACCTTTCTTTTTCCTGTTTAGCCTTCGGTAATTACCTTTCAGATAATACTACAGAAGATGAATGAGGATGATATGTATGAGTGTAGTCTTGTACAGTCTCAGTTCGACCATTCCTGAGATGTGTGGTTAATTGAAACCCAACCACCAAAGAACACCGGTATCCACGATCTAGTATTCAAATCCGTGTAAAAATAACTGACTTTAATAGGACTTGAACGCTGGAACTCTCGACTTCCAAATCAGCTGATTTGGGAAGACGCGTTCACCAATAGACCAAGGCGGTGGGTTACTACTACTACACACCTGAAATTGTAAATTTAACACATAGATTTAAGAAAGTTATTTGAAAAAGTTGGAAATTATTTTACAGTTCATATATATATATATATTTACTTATCTAATACCAGGTTAAAGAGTAACAGCACATTATGTCAAAAGTACTCTGCAGAGATACAGAGACATCTGTGCGCAGTCTGGCGTAAAAGTGTAAAAGTGCCGGTAAATGTGTAGTGTTGAATAGACTCAGACCGACCACTGCTAAGACGTGTTAATTGAAACCCAACCACCAAAGAAAACCGGTATTTACAGTCTAGCATTCAAACCGTTATAAAAGCCTTTACAAGAACTCGAATCTTAGAACTGTCGACTTGAAAATTAGCTGATTTTGCGATGACGATTGTAGCAGTATATTAATCTGGCGGGTTCATATATATATATATATATATATATATATATATATATATATATATATATATATATATATAATGTATTAGCGGATTTATTTATTCTGTTCAACTTACAAATAAATATGTATACGTAGTTAAAATACGTTTCTATGCACCTACTAAAATGTAAGACTTTTTTTTTTATATCTGATAAGTTATATTTTGGGAGGACATCCCTCTACCTACGTTATGACCATATCAGTGTTATTTTGAATCGCGTTATAGCTTGGTCGTATGCATTAGGAAAAAATTAGAAATCGAAATTAGAAAAAATGTTTCTTTTCTCCCCTTTCTGAAGCTAAAAATTATCTCTAGTAATGGAATAAATAAGCAAAATAACGAGTGGTATTTAATACTAAAAGTATTGATTTTCTTTTCTGAAAACCGATATTCGTGATGGGATAATCACGGCCTACCATCCGGGAATCTCCGGTTCGAATCCCATTAAATTAATAAATTAATTCATCAAGTAAAAAATAATTAATTAAAAAATTTCGGAATGTGTCAGAGTGTAATGTTTTTACAGTAGTAAAAATTTTTCTTAATAAATAATAACAAATTTAAGTTTATTTTTTATTAAACTAAAACTCAATTAGACTTACATTCAGTAGAGTGTAGATGAGGTGTATACAGTTCATATGATCCTTTAATATATTCTGAAATATTATAATAAGCTATTATATTCATATTCTACATAAAGGCCGTTACAGAATATTAAACTACTGTATGATATACGAAGAAAAATTCATAGGTGTGTGTATAAACAAAATGAGTTACGCATACGTAGCCGATAATATAATTTGAAAAGAATTGAATAGACAGGAAATGGGAGGTTTTAATTTAGCACGGAAGGAAAAGGGTGAACCCAGTACTGGAATATCAATTAATATAAAAGGCAGTGGAAGTTCACCGTATAGAAGAGTATAGTAGTAAAAACTTCATAAAGACCATAGACAATCAATTAATAATGACATTGTTTCTCTCTCCCGCTTGTTCATTCCCTCCTTTTCCTCTTGACTTTCCCCTTTTGCACTTCCTCTCAATAATACACGTGTATTAGGTTAGGCTACAACAGCAAACTACTAGTATCATGGAAAATGATTAGAGTGAGGATGGATTCTACAATTTTACAACTAAAATCCACAAACCCTTACTACACTGTACTAATATCATCACAATCATTTTCCCCTATTTTCTCTCCCTCCTCCTCAATATTGATCAAACAAACAAAAACTGCAACTTCATAACAACCAGGCAATCATATATTCAACACTCACCGACCATATACTAAATATAGACTTCCATAAAATTTCATCTCCCTCCTTCCACTATCACATAAAATTACGTTGCAGGGAAGAGTTTGTAACTATTATTATTATTTATTACGAATATAAACACCAAAAGAAAATTGTTTTTCTTCGGTTCAACCAACTAACAATCACGAACTTTATCACTTCTTATTATAGTTTTTTTTTTACCCTTGTTTATTATTAAATAAGAAAGAACGAACGTTATAATAACGTAGAATGAATGAAAAAAAACAATCAATCATTATGTATTGTTTCATTCATAACAATAAAAACATTAATTAAAAACCAAATTACTACTAATAAATATGATGTTAATATAATACACAAAAGGATTATACGCTAAATAAAAAAATAATCAATAAAAATCGTTAAGGAATAGTTTGTAATAAACTTACATTTATATTATTTTCAAAGATCAATACGCCACCTCCACATTTATACGCTACACATTAATACATCTATAATCTTCACTTTCATCACACCACATCATAACACTATTCATCATCACATTTATACATCTTTAATATTTTGGCGTGGTCAAATTTTGTAAAAATAATGAACTCACTTTTGATTGGAGAAAATAAAATTTTCTGTTTGGTTGAATATACAACCGAACATAATTAATGATTTCCGCGTCCGAGTCAAATTTTATTTATATAAATAAAAAAATCTGATATAGACATTACATGACTTCTTTGTACACCTATTAAATTACATATACAATTTTTTTTTAAATTAAAAAATATAAAATTTTAATTCATTAAAATCTTCTGCTATTTTTTCTTTTTTTATGATTGAATTATTAATCATCGTAATTTTTTTTTACAGTGAGAGGTTAATAATTATTAATAAATCAATTATTTAAATTTAAAAAAAAGTTAAAAAAAAGGAGACGAAATCTGATGTGCCTTTCCCTAATATCCAAGTATTTCATTAATTAAAATTTTATTTGGCTATAACTCTGGAACCAATGAAAATAAGTACCAGTTACGATATATCGTTGAAAAGTTCTTAATGAGAGCTTATTACTGCAGTTATGAAAAACTCCAAAATCCAGTTTCTTTTTTGATTTTGGGCTTTTTTGGACACTTTTGGTTCGGTCGATTGTAATCAAAAGGAGAGGTGCACAACTAGATGTTACAACCAGTCATAAATCCAAAATTTCAACATCCTACGGCTAATCGTTTTTTAGTTATTCGAGATACATACGTATGTACATACGTCACGCCGAAACTAGTCAAAATGGATTCAGGGATGATCAAAATGGACATTTCCCATGAAATCTGAAAACCGAAATATTTTGCGATCACAATACTTCCTTTATACAAGGAAGGAAGTAAAAACGTCAAAGTACAATTGATTTACGTATAATTTGTTATAATTTGTTAAAATTAAATGTTTTATGTAAAGCTCTTCTAGTCATTGCGCACACAAGCAATTTTGCTTTTAAAGCGTGTCCCAAAATGAACTTTTGCCTCAATTTTTTTCGAGATAAAACAGGGCACAAATTTTTATATGATTTATCAGTAAACACTAAGGTTAAATTATGGAAAAGTACATACTTGAACAAGGCGTAAAAATATCAATATAACAAGTTGGTAATAAGTTTTCGAAAAAAGTCATCTTTAGCGCTGAGGCAAATTTTCTTCTTACCACCTTTGTTAATAAACAATGTTGTCGAATTGGGGAATCAAAACTCCAAAAAAAGATTAAATAACTTCCTATGCATCCTCGACGGGTCACGATTTGGTGCGGAGTTTGGGCTGGGTGATTGATTGGACCTTCCTACTTCGAAAATGAAAATAAAGATGCCATTACCAATGGAATTCGATATCGTGAAATAATTTCTTACTTTTTATGACCTGAAATAAATGTATATGGAAGACAAGTGGTTTCATCAAGATGGTGCAACATGTCACACTGCCAATGAAACCATTTTTCATGTTATCTCGCAGCGAGGTGATGTGACTTGGTTGCCAAGATCATATGATTTAACAACGTTGAACATTTTTCTTTAGGGGATTTTCCCTCCGGAACCACTGTTAGGATTACTTCAGAGGATGAAAGAGAATGATATGTATGAATGTAAATGAAGTATAGTCTTGTACAGTCTCAGGTCTACCATTCCTGAGATGTTTGGTTAATTAAAACCCAACCACCAAAGAACACCGGTATTCACGATCTAGTATTCAAATCCGTATAAAAGTAACTGCCTTTACTAGGATTTGAACCTTAGAACGCTAGACTTCGAAATCAGCTGATTTGCGAAGACGCTTTCACCACTAGATCAACCCGGTGGGGTTTTTCTTTAGGGTTATAATAAGGATAAAGTGTTCATCAATAAAACACAAACAACTGAGGATCTCAAAGAAGAAATTGGACACAACATTGCTGACATTCCCAGCATCATGTCAACACGTTTTGGAAAATTTTGTTAAATATAAATATGTGTAGCCAAGACCAGGGCGTTCATTTGTCAGATGTTTTGTATCACACACAATCTCCATATCACTACTTTCTAATAAAGAAAAAATATTATTAATTATCAAATAAAAAATTAAATGTCAGTTCATTTTGGGACACCTTTATTAGACACCCCATTTATGAAGAGTTATCTTGAATGCCCCCAATTATCAATCATTTAATGTTCATACAGAGTACGAATGGAACTGTTGCTTCCATTATACAGGAAGCATTTACAGGAATATTTTCGGGAGGAAAGGAAAATATTTTTAGAGCTTGAGTTTTTAATTTTTACAAATTCATAACATTTTTCTGTTAAGTTTTGTTTTTTAATAAAAACACTTGAATTTTTTTCATAAACTTCATTAAAATTTTCTTAGAATTAAATTCTCTAGAAGTTCTGACAATAAAATTTACGCATTTATTACTCATTAAACAAAGTTATTGTATTTCAAACCTAAAATAAACGTATTTTTCGATATCACCAAAACTACGGGAAATAAAACTATAGGACCCGTTTTGTTTTTCGATTTTACAGGTCAAAAACATAAGAAACCATCAAGTTTATCTTTTATATGTAACGTCTAATAAATTTCAGTATAACCTCATTTCACCGGGGGAACTGAAATCCAGGCGAAATATTTCGCTAGCCGTAACTCGACAACAAAGCGTTTTTAGACATATGTTTGTATGAATTTTTTTTTTAATTTAAAGCCCTAAAATTAGTTCCCAAATAATTTTCTTTCCTCCTGAATCACTCTACATCACTGAATCACTCTAGAATTTGAACCTTAGAACGCTAGACTCTGAATCACTCTAGGATTTGAAACTTAGAACGCTAGACTTCGAAATCAACTGATTTGCGAAGACGCGTTCACCACTAGATCAACCCGGTGGGGTTTTTCTTTAGGGTTATACAAAAACCCTAAAAATCTCTCAATTCATCTTTATTGTTTATGATCCCTATCTTGAAAGTGATAAAAATGATTCAGAATTTTGATAAGAAACTCTTCTTGGATCGAAGTATTTGGACTATAGATTCCTAAATAATCATTATATTTGATAAAGTATTGTCAAAAAAATACACGTGTACAAATTCTACTTACAGATATTTACAAATTACTCTTATTTTGTAGATTCACGAGTCCTAAAAACCTGTTAGTAGATATTTTCTTCATTTCATGCAAAATTGATGTTTTTATGACATATTTTATATTCGGAAATGATAGAAATGTACGAGCTTTATTGCATCGTTTATTTTAATTTAAAAGTTTCTTGTTTTCCTAACAGTATGAAGGTTTATAAGTATAGCATGAGAATAGTATGTCAAATAGAATAGTATAATTTAGCAAACACTACTAATTTTATTAACATTTATATTTGGTAGCTAAAATAATTGTATGTTGTTATTCCTTTTGATATACGTTGTCATGTGAAAGAACAATTTAGAAGAATACAAATTAGAAAGGTATAGAAAATTGGTAAAATAAAATACTTTTATTGCTTCAGTATTATATGTAGATCCTTGCTTGTTTAATTTTTATGTTGCACACGAAAAATAAAATGTTCTACTATCACGTTACTTTTATAATTAGCGACAAATTAAAACAGGAAAAGTTAAATTATTTATAATATTAAATCGATGTTTTGTTTTATAAAAAGTATTGTAGTAACAGTTCACTATTATATTATTATAGTTACATTTAACGTGCGGAAGCCACGTTAAGGGTTGCTTTCGCTGAGAATACAGCTAGTCCCTTTAATAAACCAAGTGGAGGTGTTATTTATAGGTATTTAACGAATAGATATGCAAAAAAAGAAGGAAGGAAAAAGGAAACAGTTTCTAACTCCAACCAAATCTGGCATAGGATGATAACAATTAATTTTTGCTATTATTATAATTATTTGTTTATACAATTATACTCTATTCATAAAAATGATAACGACGTTTTAGGAATCATTTGTCACCTGCCGTAAACTTTATATACATTCAGTTGTAATAGTCAGATTCCAATAACTTAAAACTGTAAGGTTATATACGCTTTAATTATGTAAAGGCAAAAATATGAATAAGACGAATAATGAAATTTCCCAAGCCGGGAATCAAACCCAGTTCCTCTACTATATAATAGGTTGCTTTAGATAACATTACCCTTTGGATACTATCTATTAATAAAAAATATGTTTAAAACCCCCCACAAACAAGCTTATATTATTTGAAATATTGGTTTTCGTTTTTAATTTAATAAATAAATAAATAAAAATAAAGCTGTTAATATCTTTTACTACTACAAACTATAAATAATTTTTTTTCGTAACAGAAAATGATTAATTTTTAGTGATTAACGGAACAGATTTTGTATATAAATTAAATAAAAATAGAATAAATAAATATAAATAAAATATAAAAATAATTAATAAATTTATTTAACAGTCGGAATAATTTTCTGTTTTGGACAAACGGAACGAAATATCAAAGTTAGATGCATAAAACCTTTACCGAACCATATTGTTAACATAATATGCCAGCTACATAAGAGAGACAAATCACAAATATATAATCATTAACAACAATCTGGTATACGTATACAATGGAAGATCTTATTAATACATATTAAGACAATTTTGAATTGTATAACATATGACAAGTATATAAAATAACAGTAAAATTCCAATACACTTTCCGATCATTTTTAAATCACGTGTCTAACTAATACGTAGCCCGATGGCATACGAATACGATGTGTAATATGAAGATACAAAAAATAGAGGTAAGAAATGATTAAAAATTATATTCGATCTAAAAAGAAATGAGAGCTATACGTATTTTAAAAGTGGTGATTCTGTTATCACACGCAACGATTATTTCATTCACACTTTCAGCTAGGTTAACACGCCGTGGTACTGGATAAGAAGATAATCCAGTTATGGGTGTCTTAATTTTAGAGCTACCGGTTCAGCTTTGAAGAAGAAACCACCAGATAGGTTACGAAGCGCGTTCGAACACCCGAAAGTATTGAAACAGTGAGACAAGCAGTTACACAATCTCCTCGTCGATCAGCTCTTAAATACGCTGCTGTGTTACAAATTTCTAATCAGACTATACGGAGAATTTTTCACGACGATTACAGTTTCATCCTTACAAGATGATAGTTGTGCAGAAGATAAATTAACGTGACTGAATTAAGCGTATTGCTTCTAGCCAGGCTATTCTCGAGAATGTTCCAGTGAACTCGATTGTGCTGTCAATTGACGAAGCCGACTTTTATTAATCGGGTTGTAACAAACAAAAATTTCGATTCTGGGTAGAAAATAGTCTCCTAAAATTTCATGAGCGCCCTCTGAACTCTGAGCGTATTACAGTATGGTGCACGATTGCTGAATTTTGAATAATAGGGCCGTACTTCTTTGAGAAAGAAAGGCAATCAGTTACAGTATCTTCCGAACGTTTTGTAAAAATGTTACACGATTTCTTGCTACCAAGAGATGAACTCGGAAATCAAGCCGAAAATTTATTGTTTCAACAAGATGGGTCACTGCTAACACAGACAATCAATGAATTTCCCCAAAGAAATGTTTCCCGGACGTCATATTTCACAACGAGGAGACATCGTATGGCTTGCACGGTCACTCGATCTTGCAGCATGGGAATTTTTTATGGGGACATCTAAAGGCTGAAATCTTTAATTAGAAGACTCGATCATTTAAAGGTTGCTAGCCATCAGCAGATCTCTACAATACAATTGGAAATGACAAGAAAAGTAACGCGGAATTTTAGAGAGAAGTAAAGACCTGTTTAGATCGTAAAAGTCATATGAACGTCATAATTTTTATAAATTAATAAAAGGTATGTGAAAATAAATGGAGAACACTGTTCTTTCAGAATAAATTTGTTTTTATAATCTTTTTGTAATGTCGTCTATCTTATTTTCATTTAAAGTCGGGTAGTGATTTCTGTCGGACCCTAACAAAATCCTCTTCAAAAAAAAAGAAGCAAAATTGATAAGAAAAAAAGATAAAAGAATTAAAATAACGTGAAAAAACATAAATAAATAAATAAATAAATGTGAGTTGGTATGCCAGCTATCCTTTAAACTGGTTAAAATCTAAAAAAATAGATACTCACTTGATGCCACACAGCATAACAGCAGTCCAAAATAAAATTATCGTTATAACGGCTACAAAACCTCGTGATAGTAATTTAAAACATTTTCAATAGTTAAAAATTGATTTGATTTCTTTTGCCTTAAAAAACATTATCAAACATAAAAGTACTGTTGCAAATTTTATTAATGACGGGTTCCTTTTCTTTATTTTAAAGTATGAGTAATTTTAAATTATCAGAATTAATTGTAAATTATCACACTGTTACAAGGAATGTAACAGCTGATTTTTTAATTTAGTAAAATCTTCACCTTTAAAAACAATGTTTCTTTAATGTAAAAAAATATATATTTTAATGGTAATAATGAAATCATTCTCTTTCGTCTTTAAGTGATACGTTATGTTTTTATTATTCTTTCTAATTTATAAGTGATATGTTATTTTTTTATTGTTTTTAATTTATCATTTTTATTTTAAAAAAAAATTATATCAAGTGACTCAGTTTTTAATCAATATTCACGATATTAATATAATAACAAAGACGGAAGTTTTCAACTGATTAATTATCACGAATGCTGTTTTGATGTTAGTTTCACGAAAACATGAAATTATAAAATGAAAATCGTGTTTAATATAATAAATTTATTGAAAGTTTTATAAAAAGAAATGATTTCATAAAAAAAATCCATGAGCAATGTCGTAGAAACCGTTGATGATTATTTAAAAAAAAAACCCTTTTGATTCATCTCACTATCAGTTAATGATACAAACACTATATAAGAGTATACGTGTTCATATTGAATAGCTGAGTGACATTACTTTATTTCTACCTCTGGATTTTGAAATGAAATAAAATTTGTTATAATATGAAAATAATTGTCAACTGAGAATTAGGTTGGAAAAATTATGATATAGTGTAAATTCCCTCCACTTTCAACTCTAAACGTAACCGCACCGTAACGCACCAACCATATTCCTTCATATTTATGTATTAAGTGTACTGCGATAATTTTGACGAATGATAGGAGCGAATAGTGGAATAAATAAAATACTGAAGAATAAAATTATGGTAACAGTTTATTTGACGGGTGTTTACATGAGCAACCCAGTTGTTAAAAAATCCATTTTATGACTGAAATTATTAAGGTTAAGATATATGCTAAAAAAAATAAAAGATATTTTATAAATATAAAGATTTATAAGCTAAATAAATATAAATATTATATCTGTAAGCCCAAGACTGATCTTATAGTTATTAACTCATCGTCGCAAATCAGTTGTTTAACAGCTGATTTTCTTCGAAGTAGAAGGTTCTGAGGTTCAATTACTAGTAAAAGTTATTTGTTTTAATACGGATTTGAATACTAGACAGTGGATACCGGTGTAATTTGGTGTTTTTTTTTTTTTTTTTTTAACGATGAGTCTAAGGAACCCCATTTACGAGCAAAGTGTCGGACTCGCTAACAGGTTCCGCTAGATGTTAATGGGGGCGTATGTGTGCCTGCGCCCTACCGATTAAACCTCAGAGATCCTCGTCGTACAGCCGACTCGTGCTCCTCACCACCTCTACGACTGAACTTCTGCATTACTCTTCTACATCTTTGCAGGTACCGTCGCATCTGGGCAATGCGCGTGGTACACCAATATACAGGTCTAAGCCTTTGGTAGTTGGGGTTCAATTAACCACACGTCTCAAGAATGGTTGGCGTGAGTCTGTACAAGACTATACATCATTTGCATATCATCCTCAGTTCATGATCGTAGAGGGATTGCTTATTGTTCACTAGTTGAACAGATTGCAACGTACACATTAGGAAGAAAAAAATAACAATAAAATATCTATAAACAAGGACTTAGTGTTTAGAATAATTTTCATATTGTTAAACTAAACTGATCTTTTCTTTCTTTTTGCTGTTTAGTTTCCGGAAATTACCGTTCAGGTATTACTTCAGAGGATGAGTGAGAATGATATGTATGAGTGTAAGTGAAGTGTAGTCTTGTACAGTCTCATTTCGACCATTCCTGAGCTGTGTGGTTAATTGAAACCCAACCACAAAAGAGCACCGGTATCCACGCACGATCTAGTATTCAAATCCGTATAAAAGAACTGCCTTTACTAAGACTTTAACGCTGGAACTTTCGACTTCCAAATCAGCTGATTAGGGAAGACGCGTTCACCACTAGACCAACCCGGTGGTTAAACTAAACTGATCTTTCTTTCTTTTTCCTGTTTAGCCTCCGGTAATTACCTTTCAGATAATACTTCAGAGGGAAACTAAACTGATCTAAATTGATTAAACTGAACGGAGTACAAGACTTTTACTTTACTATTAATTCAATACTTATTGTTGATTGGTTCATCACACAATGATTCACTATAATTAAACTTCATATTTTTATATAACATTTTTACAAATCTACACTTTTTCTGCTAAAATATTCTCAAATTTTAAAAAGAAAATTCCTATAACTGGATTATTCCTTTAATAATTTATTCGTATAATTTTCACAAGTAATATATTCATTAAAATAACAGAGTAAAAATATTTACATTTAATAGGATTACTTAGAAGATAAAATAAATAAAAAGTATATTTACGTGTAAGTAAGTCTGTAAACTAAGCTCATTGTAAGCAGTCGATTTTACAACCAATGGAACACATCAAAGAGTAGCATCCTATAAACTGAAGCATGTGAAGCCAAATAAAATATCACCGATAAAAAAAACATATATTCAATGAATCAATTCTCACAGATCAGATCAGATCAGTAAGGTAAAGTTATTAGAACACTTTAGAGTATACTGATAGCATTTTTTAATGGTTAATAGAAGGTATTTAAACAAATCTAAAAAATGCAGATACGATGAACTGTTATAAGTTCAAAAAAATTAATAAAACAAATACAGGATCCCATTAGAAATGCCCTATTTTTATTTAACTATATATTCCAAAATATTACACATAACCACATGAAACAAAAATTAAATTGAAGTCAATCTTATCAAGTTACAACAAAAAGTCACATTACATCACATCACTTCCACATGTGCCCCACCAGGCAGATTTCTTGCCACGTTCATTGAAAAACGTCTTGTGTAATGGTTGAGATGTAATTCCGAACGCTCTCACGTAGCTCCTGGGTGTTTGATACTTTGTCTTATACTGCCTATCTTTGACATAACTCCAGAAGAAGAAGTTCACAGGCATTATGTCTGGCAAATCCGGGTGGCCAGGGAATTGAATCAACTCTTCCAGTCCACCTACCAGGAAACATCCAACCTTTTCCTTAACTCAAGGAACCAGTGTGGGGGAACTACATCTTGTTGGAAGAGGGTATTAGGATGCCTATGCTCAATCTGCGGAAACGATACAAACTGCTTCAACATGTTAAAGTATAAAATGCCAGTTACAGTATCTTCAGCGAAGAAAAAGGATCCTATGACTACATCTTCTACGAGACCACACCACATGTTAATTTTAGGATTTTTTCTCTCAAACTCAATTATCTCACGAGGAGATTCTGAACCCCAGATTATTTGAGATGGACGATTGAGATGGATTGAAAATAAAGTGGCCTCATTGGAAAATATAATCGATGACAGAAAGTTAGGATTCTGATCAATGCGTTCCAACATTTTTTCTGCAAAAGCCACTCTCTTCGGCTTATTTTCTGGTTTCAGTGCTTGAAGCAATTGTACTTTATACTCGTAAAACCTATACTCGGAAAAACTCGTAACGCTTATGCACAACTCTGTGAACAATTGAGTTTGGGATATTCAGTTCTCGCCGAGGCTGTGCGAATGGATTTACGTAGGCTTCTTTGAAACGTTTCGGCGATATGCTCTACGTTTTCTTCGGAGTCGTTTTCGACTACCGCCGTGTTTTTTAGGCACTGAACCAGTCTACAAAAAGTTCTCTCTCCATGCCTAATGTATAAACGTCGTATTACCTATAAAAAATACGAAAACCAAAATAGTTGTTTATAAATTGCTAAATGCAATTAATTTGGAGATAAAATCACTTTTTGCAAATAACTATATGATTGAACACCATGCTAACGTAAAATTTAATTATTTGAACATTTCATAAAATAGCGTTTCAAACTTCACGATATCCATTCAATTAATGTTTTTTCTTTTTTTTAAATTGTTATTTCCTTTTAATAATTCCTTTTATTTGTATCCTACATATTAATTCCTTGTACAAAGTTCAGGAAGTATTGTGATCGTAAAAATTTCGGTTTTCAGATTTCAACGGAAGTATCCATTTTGACCATCCCTGAATCCGTTTTGAGTAGTTTCGGCTTGATGTTTATCGATTAAATTATTTCGGCGTAACTCAAAAAAGATTAGCCGTAGAATGTTGAAATTTTGGATTTACGACTTTTGTAACATCTAGCTGTGCACCTCTCCTTTTTATTGCAATCGACTGGACCAAAAGTGTCCAAAAAAGCCCAAAATCCAAAATATTTAGATTTTGGAGTTTTTCTTAACTGCAGTAATAGCTCTCATTGAGAGCTTTTCAACGATATATCACAAGTAGTTTTTATTTTCACAGGTTCCAGAGTTATAGCCAAATAAAATTTTAGATTTTTTCTTACTGCGATAACTTAATTATTAAAATATGCATTTAGTTTTGCTTTTTCTGTATTACTTATTTTTGTTTGTAATGGTCTTGAGCGTTTGATTTTTCTGTGTTATTTCTTCTAAAATGAATTCAAGATATGATATTCAATTCATGGGGTTATTCGCCTCATTTTTCTTCTTCTTATATTTATTGCTAAATTAGATAAAACTCAAATGACTAAACATAAATTATTCATAAAACCGTGATTCCTTTATTGTACGCGAACACAAATAATAATTGTCATACATTCATGGTAATAAATAGCAGAGAAATGGGAAAACTAAACTGGTTTTATATGTCATCGTTTCGTTAGTTACAGGATGTATGGATTGTACATAATGGGGTTAGAGAAAAAAAATGTAACGTTATTATTTTTTATATCTTCCGGTTAAAATTGATTGGATTGACACATTGTCAATCAATTACTTATTTATCATGTAAACATTATAATAAAGAAAAAAAAAACTCCAAGTGATAAATTATTATGAATAAACTAAATACAGTGTATCTGATCGCAATTTTTCAGCATTGAGTAAAATGTATCGTACACTAACCTCGTCTAACTGTAACAAATTTAAATTAATTAAATTTTATTTTTGTTACCATATAAAATAATTTTTGAAAAACATTTTATTACAAAAATAAAATTCACTCTTTAAGATAAAAATTTCGTTTATTTTGCCTAGAAAAAACTAATGAAAATTCGATTGTAAAGCAGCAAAATTTACCTTAGAAATAATTTGTGGATTTCTAAAAAAAAAAATGGCTGGTAAATTATTGCATGATTTTCCCGACTTCTCCGGTCAAATCTACTTAAGTAAAATTTTCTCTAAATCTAATATACCCTTCAATAAAAGTTAACTTAAAAAAAAAAAATTCAAAAAATCTTTCTGTATTTAGTTAGGTTCCGAGTATAATGTTAAAAAATCTGATGTGGACACATGTCTTCGTTATACGCCTATTTAATTACATATACACAATTTTTTAAAGTGGAAAGTACATAAAAAATTTATTTCATTAATTGTTTAGAATTTGTTTACTTAATTGTTATAGAATTGCTATTTATTGTAAATTTTTTTTTACAATTACAGAGTAATAATTAATAAATTAATATATTTAAATATAAATAAAAATTTTAAAAATGAGGTAAAATGGGATTTGAACCGATGTTCTTTCACCACGTAAGATCCCCTTATTTCATTAATTAAAATTTTATTGAGCTACAATTCTGGAACTAATAAAAATCAAAACCACTTGTGATATTCGTCGAAAAGCGATCAATAGGGCTTATTACTGCAGTTAAGACAAACTCCAAAATCTAAATATTTTGGATGTTGGGCACTTTTGGTTCTGTCGATTGTAATCATCTTTTGGTTCAGTTGTTCACTCCCTTGGTGCACTAGATGTTACAACAGTTCTAAATCCAAAATTTCAACATAATACGGTTAATCGTTTTTGAGTTATGTGAGATACATACCGTACATACGTATGTACAGACATCACGCCGAAACTAGTTAAAATGGATTCAGGGATGGTCAAAATAGATATTTCTGTTGAAATCTGAAAACCGAAATTTTTTGCGATCACAATACTCCCTTTACTTCGTACAAGGAAGTAAACATCGTAGACATTTCTTGATAGCTTATATATGAAATACAATCTTTCAAAACATTTAAATCGAAGCGAGATCAAAAGAACAAAATCATATTTTCAGTTTTGTAAGAATGGGGGAATTCATTTTTTTTGAAAAACCTTTTTTTATTATTTATGTATGCATTGTAGGTAACAAATTAGCTTTAAGTTTTCTCTAAAATTCCTCTGAAGAAAATCAAAATTGTTTTTCCGATATCCCTAATTTTTTAAAAAGACTACTAATTTTGAAAAACAAAAAAGCTGACAACACAGTTGTAGGACTTTCCCGTCACGCGGCTTTTTTCTGATGCAAGGTTATGCATACATACAGACACAACTTAATCTAAAATATTTATAATTTTATTTAAATATAACATTTTTGTTTAATTCAATGATTTTAACAAAAGCGCGCGCGCATACCGTATCGCGTGGGTATGGCGGTACTAGCGGCCACTTTAAATACTTTAAACGTTATTCATTTATTTAATTCTAGTGCTCATCTGTGACGTTACAACATAGCAGACGATTACAGCAGCTGTAAGTCAGTGCTACACGAGCGCTCCTTGTGACGAGAGGGGGGGGGGGTACTATTTACACAGTACACCCACTTAGCCACTAGTTTAATTCGAGAATTTTTTGGGTAGGGGTGCGCGATTTTGCAAATATTATTTTTTAATTGTTAACAAATATGCCTAAGAAAAATAAGACCTTAATTAGGTGAAATCTCGAGATGCTGAGGATGACCTTACTGTACAGCCTCACCCCCTTGACCTTTTATGTTGAATATTAAATGGCATCAATGCCCCATATATAGAGGTAATTTGATTAAGTTTGGTCAAAATTAGTCCTGTAGTTATGAAGATATAAGTGATTTAGAGTGCGAAACCGAACATACAAGTTAATATGAACACTTCCATCCGGCTTTTTGGGTTCCTTAAGTGTCAAAATCCATTGTAAACCGCATATGCCAAAATTGGACTGATTACAATACTTTCCCTTCTACAGCTATAGCGCTAGGCGGGAAAATAAAGATTAATGTGATGAGTGTCCCATATACGAAAATATTTGTGCCAAATTTGAATAAAATCGGCTTAGTTAATCCTGAGATATAAGGTCAAAAGCAGTGCAACACATATATATATAAACACCTAGATTAACTAACTGAACACCAAAACGTAAAAAATTTGCAGAAAAAAAACAAACTCTACTTTATTTTTTATATGAACCATATTTTTTCTTTTAACATAGCTATTTTAGCTAGGGAAAGCTATTCGCTGGGAAAGTAAAATTATTCATTTTTCTTATCTATTTTTCAAATCCATTGTAAAGTCTTAACTAATTTTAATAAAATATGAATACTGTTTGTACTAATAATATACTTTGGTCGTTAAGATTTCAGTAACATCTTTTCAAATATCAGTACTGATCTTCTTGAAGTGACTATTTTTCAGTTACAAGTCAGTTGATAGGATTAATATTTTTTACATTTTCTTGAGATCTGACGTCTACAGCTATGTTGCCAGAAGGAATGTATGGTAATCAATCAAAAAAGGGGTATGAGTTTTTAATTTCTCGACGTTTCATGACCCAGGGATCCTAAAAAACAACAAAAAAAACATGGGTACTGTTAGTACGTATCCACGCGTGTTGGCGTGTTTGAGGCTTAATAAAGTTTGACTGGATAAACTGATTTTAATGAAACCTTATGTAGAATCGTGTATATGGGTCAACAACTTATTGGTAAAATTTTGGGATCAATATCTCCGAGACGTGGAATGGATAGTTTTTTGGGATCAATCGTCTGAAAATTTTGCAAAAATAACCCCACTTTATATTAAGCTCAGTACATGCATGCATACTTATCTTCAGATTTAAAAAAAAAATTTGCCCTAAAATTCCATCCCTTCCATAAAAATCGTAAAGCCCTTTTTATTTCTTGCAATTTTTTAACCGATTTTTGTTTTAATTATTTTTTTATGATTTGCCTTTCTAGGCATATTAGTATTGCAAGTGACCAAATAATATACTTTAGGGGCAATATTGGGTATGGGGGAGTCGATCAAAAATAGATTTTTAAAAACTTTTTTGTTTTATTTTCATGTACAGTATCATTATTTTTTCACTTGGTATAAGAATAATAAATAACTAACGATCGGGAAACCATAACCAATTATCGGGAAATCAATAATTTATGCCGGGAAAGTATTACGACTTTGTTTTCAGTTTTTTTCTGTTACTTTCTGCTCTGTAATAATATTTTAATTCAACACAAATTACTCATCCTACATTCTAAATGATTATATATAGAATTTTTCCAATTTTTATCTTTTCCTACAATTTTTACTTTCTACACTCCCTCTATTATTGAATTAACTAAAACTTCCTTTTTTTCTTTTCATGATCAGCCTCCGGAACCACCGTAGGGTATTACTTCAGAGGATGAATGAGGATGACATGAATGAATGTTAATCTTGTATAGCCTCAGGTCGACCATTCCTGAGATGTGAGGTTAGTTGAAACTCAACCACCAAAGAACACCGGTATCCACGATCTAGTATTCAAATCCATATAAAAGTAACTGCCTTTACTAGGGTTTGAATCAAAGAACTCTCGACTTCTAAATCAGCTGATTTGCGACGACGAGTTCACCATTAGACCGGGTCGAATTAACTAAGCCTGGATGTCATCAATCCAACTCGATTCTTAGAATGATTTAGAATCTTATCGATCTATTTAATTTTCAAAATTCCCTGTAACATTACATATCTAAACCTTCATTTTTCTATCTTTCAATTTTGACATGAGTACATCTTATAAATAGTCACTAGAATAAAAGTGTACTATGAAATTGCGATGAAAGGGAAATCATTTGAATGTACTTGAGTCGGAAATCTAAACATGATATTATTTTAAAAATGAAAGATGTAAAATTTGTTTAGAACAAGTTTCGTATCTTCCAACCCATGCCCTTTGTTAGCTGTATTTTTTTTTTTTAACCTCCGGGACCACCGTTAGGTATTGCTTCAAAGGATGATGAATGACAATGTAGCGTGTGAAAATACTATGCCTGACCGGGATTCGAACGTAGGACCTCCTGATGAAAGGCCGAGACGCTACCACACACGCCACGGAAGCCGGATTGTTGTTTGTTGTACTTGAATTTCAATTAACAAACTTTAGGAGAAAATTCATTATCTGCTTGACTTGAATTTAGTGTCAAATGATAGAAAAACTACAAAATACTAGATTTCTCGAAAACTACTAAACATACACTTCTGGGACATTTTTTCAATTTTTCTGGTAATACTCAAGTCATTAAATTTACCCCTTAATTTGGGTTCCAAGATTTATAGTTTAATTTACCTTTTACCGAAGGTGAAGAAATCAGGGCGAAATCTTTTACACTTGCTAACGAAGCGTTTTGGAACTTTTTTTTATTTTCACCATAAAAAAATGCCTTAATCTTCATTAATTATCCTGTACAACATTTTTTTTATAAATTACTAAATTATATATATTAAATATAAAACATATATTTTCTTTCAAAAACTACTATTTTTGACTAATAAGAATTACATGAAAAGTGGCAATAATTTAAAAAAGGTTTGTCCAAAAATATCCAAATTGGGCGAGGAAACTGAGAAAAGATTATTACGCAGTTAATATTGAAACTTTTGTAAATTTTTTAAACGATTTTAATAATAAAAAAAATCAGTATTAAATTAAAAGATGACAAAAAAGAAAACATTTCTTTCTTGAATTTCAGAAAAATTTCAGAAAGTAAATGAAATTGCAAAGACTAACAGAAATTTGATCGGGGAATAATAATAAAACAGTCAACAATTCTCTATTGTCTTTATTAAGCATATTATTTCACTTTGAAAGTTACTGATAAAGGTGACTAGTAATACATAAGCGAATTTAATACATAAATAGGTTAAAAATATTGCAAATAATAGTAGTAGTAGCTTAGGT
Source organism: Lycorma delicatula (assembly GCF_047948215.1). Lineage (NCBI taxonomy): Eukaryota > Metazoa > Arthropoda > Insecta > Hemiptera > Fulgoridae > Lycorma > Lycorma delicatula. The sequence goes on along the minus strand of NC_134461.1, from coordinate 76,154,489 downwards.
TGATAATAACTAAGGTTATCCACACCAGTGAGAGTTCACTGTTTTTCACTTCAGTGACCAGACTGCTTCAACACGGCTAATGGTCAATAAAACATAACACAACACACACATACACTCTCACACTCTCTCTCTCTCTCAAAGCTATTGGGGTCTGCATCATGAAGGTCGACTAGAATATGCTACCATAAAGAGAGAAAATAGAAAAAATAGCCATTACTGCGTAAAACGAATATTATTCCTTAGAGATATGCGTTGGCATAAACAACTTAATACAAGTATAAAATAAATGATTTAGTATTCCGCATCTAACAGGTTAACTATACGTATAAAAAACAATGAATAAAAATACGCTTTAAACAGGGAAATTTATTAATTACATAAATACAGTAAATGGTTTCTTTGCGGGAATTTGTTAATATGTGGCTCCAAATTTTTCCCATTATCTATTTAAATGTGTTTTATTTATTAATTAATATCAATCGAATCTTTTCCCTACCTCGATTTTCTATTGTCATTCTCATAATTTTTCCCGGCTACCGTAATGTATAGTAGAAAAGGAAAGTATTAAGTATCAGCTAAAGACCAACCGGGTTGATCTAGTGGTGAACGCGTCTTCGCAAATCAGCTGATTTCGAAGTCGAGAGTTCCAAAGTTCATATCCTAGTAAAAGTAACTGCCTTTACTTGGCCGTATAAAAGTAAGTACTTTTATATGGCTTTGAATACTAGAGTTATATACCGGTGTTCTTTGGTGGTTGGGTTTCAATTAACCACACATCTCAGAAGTGGTCGACCTGAGACTGTACAAGACTATACTTTACTTATACTCATACATATCATCTTCATTCATTCAAGTAATACCTGACGGTAATTCCCGGAGGCTAAAAGGAAAAAAATTATCAGCTCAAAAATGTTTCTTAAAACAGGTTTTATAATATTTCTTAACCTTTTAAGGTAAAATAAATTTTTTTTTTTTAAACACTGGCGTATAATGGAAAAAACGAAATAATTCTAAGGAAACACAAAACAAGCTCGGTATAAAAGATTCTCAAAAAATTTACCTCTTAGAATCAGGTCAAATAGTTGAAACCAATTTATCCGACAAAAAAGCATACAAATCCAATTTAAAATAATTTCTTTAACTGTATTTTAACAAATGTCATGCCGTAACAGAAAAAACAGTTATAATTACAAATAATGAACGGTTTTAAATACTCGTCCAGCCACCAGTTTGAGTTTTAAGAATGCAAGTGGAGAATATAGGTTTACTTGTGTTTGTATCAATTTATTTATTGTTTTAACTCAAAAACGATTTTAATACAAGCATGGAACTTCCTGGAAAGATTTTGTGTAAGAATTTCGTTTTTTGTGTAGTATCAAACGATACTATAAAACTTTTTAACACAAACTGATGTGGAACGGATAGAATGAGTAAAAGCTGTATTTTGTAGGGGATTGGATATTAAAAAATTGTAACTCATGCGTATCTTACTGATTATAACAAACATTATAACATTATCGGAAATTGTAACAAGTCTGAAAGTTATAAAATTTCTAATTAATTATGCAATTGCTAATTAATGTTTAATTGAATTAAAAAAATTAAAAATCGTGCGTAAAAGAGTGATTGATACTCGTACTATGTAAATTACAACTGCTCGTTTTATGCATGATTATTATATATATATATATATTTATTTTATGGTACCGGATGTAACTACGTTAATTTACTGACATAGTGGTAGCATCTTAGCCTTTCATCTTAAATGTCCGGGGTTTGAAATCCGAGCCAGGGTAATCATTTTGTCATATAAAACAAAAAGCTGGCTAAGTATTGCACGACTTTCCCGGCTACTAACAATAACAATTAAAAGAGTTAGAGCTAAAAAACAAGAAACAGAATATATATTTTTTAGAGATAGGGATTAAATTTTAATAAAAAGTTTTATAAAGATATTCATATATAGGTTAAGCTCAACAAATTTACTTAATAAAATTTTCTCAAAGTCTAACACTCCCTTCAATAAAGGCTGAAATAAAAAAAAGTTTTCAAAATACTTTTCTGCATTTTAGATCCTGGGCCTATAATTTAAAACAATTTTAGACATATCATGGTAATTTTATATTTGAAATATAAACTTTCAAAAAATTAAACCGAAGGAAGACAGAGCAAGTGGGCAAAAAATATATATTTCAATTCTAAAAGGTAGATTTATTGAAATTTTTTTATGGATTATAGATGTATTGTTGATAAAAAATTTGCTTCAAGTTTTCTCTAAAATGCCAGAAGAAAATCGAAGTTGATTTTTTCGCGATATCTCCCACCCTCTTAGTGAATCTTCAAAAAGATTCGATCAATGCTCAAATTTGAATTGATTCAGTCGATCCTGAAATAAAAGGTCGAAAACAAAACACTTACGTACATATATGTTAATGAACTATTGAAACCTAAAACGTAGAAATCCAGAAAAGCTGAGAAATGCCTTTACAGTCTCAGTTTCAATGATGGTAAGATCCTGAAGGATATCCCTTTGAGTTCACACGGCATGGCTCTGTTCCAATGTAAAATTTACGTTCGTAGCTGGCTGCGTGTACCGCCAACCTTCGCTAAGGAGAAGGCGTTTAAAAGAAGAAGAATAAATATTAATTATTACAGTAAAAAAACTATTCTTTTAACAATGAATTATTAACACTACATAAAATATAATTTTAGTCACTGAATTTACCACCTCGTTCAATAAATCTAACTGTTAGATCGAAAATATAATTTGACCAGAAATATTATTTGAAATTATATTGAAAACTTTTGAAGAAGAATTTTAAAAAAAAAGTGAAACTTTGCTACTTTAAATCTATCAAATTTTTTTTTAATCTTTAAATAAGGCAGAAATAAGGAATCATACTCTACCCTTACCAGATAAAAATTTTAGTCTTTAAAACTGCATGAAACTTAATTAAATTATTTTTTTCTAAATCAGTCATTACCAGTAAAGAAGTATTTGTCATAAAAGCACGGGGGGTAAAGTTTTTCAAAAATTGATTTTTTTTGTTGAAATAGCCAAAAATACTGTTGTTATACTAATAATTACTATTATCCTTTCTGCTTAGAACACTATAGTTTCTATGTCGAGTACTGTTTATCTTCCTTAGCTTCATTCTTTTATCACTTGTTGAGGCATTTCGAAACCACTCCATTGTCAAAACTTATTGTACTAGTATATTTGTAAATGGACAAATGAATGAAGCTAATAAAAGTAGCAGTACTCAACATAGAAACAAAAATACTGCCTTTAAAAATCTTCAGTGATAGTTTAAGGCAATATAACTTAGTATTTGTCTGAATTTTCGTTAATTTTTAAAACTCTTTTACCGGTTTAACAAATTAATTATTTTTTTTGAAGATCTCATTAAATATAATTAAATTAATAAATAAAAATATATCGTAAAAGTGGCTTTCAACTTATCATGTAGAAAGGGTTTAAAATTTAAGTTCTTTCCAAATTCGGGGTAAGTCTATCAACATCATTATCACACTATTTTCATCTTTAATTTAGATTATATTTTTACTTCCTTGTACGAAATAAAGAAAGTATTGTGATACGAAAAATTTCGGTTTTCAGATTTCAACGATATCCATTCTGATCATCCCTGAATCCATTTTGACTAGTTTCGATGTGAAGTCTGTACATACGTACGTATTATCTCGTATAACTCAGAAAAGTTTAGCCCTAGGATGTTGAAATTTTGTTATTAGGACTGTTGTAATATCTAGTTGTGCACCTTCCCTTTTTATTGCAATCGACTGGACCAAAAGTGTCCAAAAAAGCCCAAAATCCAAAATATTTAGATTTTGGAGTTTTTCTTAACTGCAGTAATAGTTCCTTATTGAGAGCTTTTCAACGATATATCATAAGTGGTACTTGGTTCCAGAGTTATAGTCAAATAAAATTTTAATTAATGAAATATTTGTATCTTACAAGGGGAAGACAGCGGTTCGAATGAGACTTCTTCTACTTTTTTAACTTAAATAATTATTAACTTCTGATTGTAAAAAAAAAAATGTACAAACATATAACTCAAAAATAATAAAAAAATATGAAAAAATTCAGAAATTATTAATGAAATGAAATTTTATGTATTTTTCATTTAAAAAAAAAGTGTGTATAAGTAATTTAATAGGCTTACAAGGAAGTCATGTGGTGTCCACATCAGATTTTTTATGCCAAATAAAATATTTATTAAATGTATGAAAAAAAGTTAAACCAAAATCGAATCATCATAACACATTAACCTAACAGCAGTAGTCAGTGACTTCATTTATTAAAAAAAAAAATAAATAAATATATCTATATATAATAAGTAATTATTCAGTGGTGAATATTTTACTTAATATTTAAAAAAAAAAAATACGTTGTTAAGGAATGCAGAAAAATTCAAAGCATTATTTGAAAAAACTAGCTGTAAGATGTACCCAACCAATATCCCCCCCGCATCACATCACAATTTCTTCGCTCGATTTCTCTTCTTTTCATTAAATTACGCACAACTACTCACACTAAAATAGTTTATATCTTCAACTGCTTCGGAACGATTTTTCTATGAACGTTTAGAAAGAATTCAAGGTATGAAAGAGAGAGGCATATCTTGGTATAAATATTCAGGAATTTCATTCAACTTTGGGACTAAGGGTATTAAAATTAAATAAAAAATATAAATATTTAATAAATAAATGGATACGTTTTTCCCATAAAAAGGGATTTTGTTGCGTACCTGACTCACATTATCTTTGAATAATTAATGTAGTGATTAAAGTATTTTTAAACATACCCACACATTGTGTTTACATACTGTATGTCCCACGAAAAGGTATACGGTTTTGATGTAGTATCACTCGCCCATTCCCCAAGATTTAATTGAAACTTTACAGACCTTTTAATAAAATTTATAAAAATGTTCTGTAAAAATTTCAACGTTCTAGGATTAATAAAAGCAAAATGGCAGCTTCCAAATAAAAAAAATCACAGATTGTAACTTCAATTACGTCATATAAAAATTTAACAAGCGTTCCTTGATTGATTTATCACTATTTAAAGAAAAAAATGTAAAAATACTAAAAAAACTTTGATGACTTTCATAAAAATAGGTAATTCTATTCCTATATGAACGTTAAACAATTCATCATATTTATTGTTTAAACGATTTTATTTATCTTCGATTTCAAAGCCATGTTGTAAAAATAAGTATGTATCTGGTTGGTTATTGGAAGCTGGTGGAAATCCTGTCGAAAAGTTGTAGCCATCAAAAAGTACGTAAGAGCAAATACTATTTCCAACGGAGATGTAAAATATCCAATGTCTTAAAAGTGAACTTTTTCGGGGTAAAGAAAGGAAATCCCTGATATAAAAAACCCTTGTTTTCCAGGTTTGGAATTGGTCATCGTGTCAAGCTGTATAATACAAAAAAAAGCAACAGTTATGGAATATTAGGTTCAAAAGCACAGGATTTTGGATGGAGAAATTTTGTTTAAGAATCTGGATGGATGTGGCTAAAGCTCAAAATGGGCTATTGCGCCAACACAAAGAAAGATATTCAATTGAAAATATTTTTAAAAAGCAAAAAAAAAATGCAAACACTAGATATAATACATAATCTATGAGGTATTCTCAGTTAAATTTTAATATTAAAATTTCGGGAAAACACGGAAAAACACCAGATCCTTGCGTGGAATTAAATCAAAAATCACTTTACTTAGCAACCACTACACAAATTAGTCGTCCAGTGACAACCATTTCTTAATTACCGTTTGAACACTTCCTTATGGAGGTTGGCATATCTGTGTGACTCAAAATCGACTGATACGTTATTTACAATTGTATAAAATGAATTACATGTACGACTAATAAAGTTCTGGAATTAAGACAATCGACGTAACGGCCAAATGTGAAAATTGAACAATGATTTTGTTTTGTTTTTTTGGGGGGGTATATGATACCGGATGAAATTCATAACCAACTAGTAAATGTGAATGTTGTTAATGTGATGAATGAAAGAGATTTATGAAACTGGTTTTTTAATTTTTGGAATGGTTGATGTATTTTTAACATTCGATAGTCAATCAAACTTTTGGCTTAAAAAAACACATCAATAATCTGAAAAAAATTGACAAATTACCGTTATTACTCGGAAGTACTGAACTACAGTAGTTCTTGGTAATGTTAGGAATTTTTGAGTGACAAATGGTTAATGATATAAAAGATTACGTCAAATGGTTAATTGGAATGAGGGGAATAGAATTTAACAAGGCTATTCTGAAATCAGTGGTGACAGCCGTTGTATCGAGAAATAAAATAAGGTGTAATCTAGGAAAAAAACCGTTAATTAATAACAACATTTCTTCTAGTTTTATTAAATACTTTAAAGATTGTCTTAAGGTAATAAATTTCACTTTATTGTAAGTTGTAAATATTTGTTTTCGCGATATAGCTTAAAAAAGAAAAAAAAATTATAAAAACTGTATACTGTATTTTATAGCTTGTTTTATGTTTACACTTAAAATATAAAAATAATACTGCACTACATTTGCATATTAAGAGAATGCATTATAGCATTGTAGTAAATTTAAAGCTTAAAATTTATTTCATAACATTGCAAAATCAAACTGAAGGTGTTCTGATTTCGTTTTCCTTTCTTTTCTACTGCATGTAAAATTTCATTTCGTTACTGAAATTTGTCTTCAAAATCCTCAAGAAAAATTAATAAAAGTGATTCACTTTAACTACTTTTTAAGTAATTAAACTATACAAGTGTACGAAACGTAAAGAAAAAAATTCTTAACTTCCTTATCTTGTTTCATTGGCGTACACAAACTTTGGGCGTTTTTTTTTTTACCTAGGCATTTTAATTTTAAATAATAGGTATGTTAATCAGGAGTGATCAATTAAACAAATTTAAAAAAATAAAAAAGCTGGTAAGTTGTAATACTTTCCTGGCACTGGTTATTTATTTATTTTTTTCTAATGAGTACGTTGTAATCTGTTCAACTAGTGAGCAATAAACAATCTCCCAATGGCCCAGTGAGATCAGAATGATATGTATGAATGTAAATGAGGTGTAATCTTGTACAGACTCACGACGACCAATCCTGAGACGTGTGAATTATTGAACCCCAACCAGCAAAGTACACCGGTATCCACCTATCTAGTATTCAAATCCATATAAAAGCAATTAACCTTCACCAGGATTTGAACCTCTGAACCTTCGACTTCGAAAATCAGCTGTTAAACAACTGATTTGCGACGACGAATTGCTCACTATACCAGCCCGGTGGGCCATTTATTGTTATTTAGTAGAAAAAAATGGTACATTAAAAACGTTGCTTAATATTTTTGTTTAAATGTTATTGTAATATTATAATTACAAGTTTAAATAAATCAAATAAATTTTAAAAAATTAAAAAAAAAAAATCAATATTTTTAAAATTTTGATATATAAATTTTTTGATCAAAATATTATCACCACAGTATTTTTTTTTTTGAGTCAATTGCACTACTACTCTATGTCTAGAAAGATATAAAAAATTCGTTTAAAAATATACAATAAATAAAAAGATATCATTTTAGATTTTTGGGGAAGGGGAGAAATTTGGAAACAAATTTAAAAGAAAAATGCTAGGATAAATAAACACACACATGCACATAGCTTAAGAAAGTGGGGTTAGATTTCCAAAATTTTGAGAAGATTGATCTCAAAGATACTATATACTTCATTCCTTGGAGATATTGACCCCAAAATTTTACAAAAAAAAACTCCCCATATACACGAGACTGCACAAAATTTCATCAAAATCGGTTTATCCAGTCAAAAGTTATTAAGATTCAAACATACCAACATACGTACATCAGTAACAACTCTACCCCACCACTTTTTTGTTCTTTGAGGTCTGTGGGTCATGAAACATCGAGAAATAAAAAAAAAAACCATACCCCATTTTTTGATTACCATACTTTTCTTTTTGCAGCATAGCTCTAGAACTATGATCCCAGGAAATAAAAAGTAAAAATATTATACTCAATGTATTGTAATTACCACAAGAAAATGATTCCCTAGCATCTTAGCTTATGAACAACAGTATGCAACTGAAGTTTTGTATTCAAATTTTAACATTCTTCTCCATAGCAATTATTTTTTAATCTTGTGAAAACACCTTCGTCTTAATTAGAAACTTTTTTTCAGTATATAAAAAAGAGCACTTTCGTATAATATTTTATTTATTTATTATTTAAATAAATAACCGTTTCTGGCTAAAATAGCTAATATTTAAACCTGTAAAACGGTTGGTTGGTCTAAAACCTCACCAACTGGGTTACGGTAAATAAAAAGCTATAGCTATTAGGAATCATACCTTTCATCGAAAGGTCCCGGGTTCGAATCCCGGTTAAGCATGATATACGTTTTTCACACGCTACAAAATTCCATTTTCACATAAAACGAAAAGCTTCAAGCTTTTATGACAAAATCATAAGGAAAAACAAAAAAAAACTTTAACGCGTTTTTGCAATGTAAGAGTAAATTATTAAAGTAAGTTAAAAAGTAGTAAATTCAGGATTACTCATTAATCTCTCTTTTGAAGTTCTTTTTCTGATGAAACATTTCAATAATCAAATTAAATGAAAATGAAACTACGTTAAAAGTACGCTAATGAAGATTAGTCTCGATTTTTTATTTTATTATTAAATGAGTTATATTTAAGATTTAAACTGATCATTAACGATATAATACTAGAAATGTTGCGGTCTATTATTATTAACAAACAACTGCTACTAATTTTTTTCTTTTTTCATAATAATTTTACTTAGAATAAAACAATTTTTTTTTAATACCGCCTTGGATAATTATTTTTCCATGTTAGAAAACTTATTGCACTATTTATGTTAGCCTAAAAAGAAGATAAGAAAAATATCAAAAACAAAATAAAAAATTAAAGATAATTTAAGCGAAAAATTTATAATTTTTACCGTTGACATTTATTAAAAGAAAGCAATAAAATATACGTTAAAGTATTAATTAAGAAAAATATTTCAAAACAAAAATTAATGTTTTGAAAAAAAAGAAGACGTTTCAATAATTTTAAAAATTACTATAATTATCACAAAAAAAATCGCATATCCATAAAGTAATAATTTTAACTACAAGCAGTAATTGACTAACTTCATCCTAACAACCAGTCTAATGTTTTTCATTACCATGATTAACTTTTATGAAAAAATGATGAAATAATGAGCTCATAAAATACTTTTGTTATAGGTGTTAATTATTGTCATAAATCAGGAAATTGGATTGGCCTATTCATTATTAACGTTAATATGAAAACAACGGAAATTAATATGCATACGGAAACAACTTAAACCAATACTTACGAGATAAAATGACAGTTCCTTTCATCCCTAACAAAACACAGATTAGACTAATGAAAGATATTTACTACAGAATTTATATACCTTTAACATATTGATTGAAGGATAAATTAAATAAATAAATTTCAATCTTTTGTATTGAACATTTACTTCTTTAACTTTGTTCATTTTCTTTTATTTAGCCAGTTGTATAAATAATGTGTTGTTTACATTTTGTTTAGAATAACCGTTGTACAAATCGAATGTACATCCAACTTATAGTATTAAAAGAATAAAATTAGTAGCTGTACAACCAATTAATGAGAAGAAATAAAAATGTTAAGTTTTTTCTTGGTTGGGAACATAAGCCGCACCCACCGGGTTGGTCTAGTGGTGAACGCGTCTTCCCAAATCAGCTGATTTGGAAGTCGAGAGTTCCAGCGTTCAAGTCCTAGTAAAGCCAGTTATTTTTACACGGACTTGAATACTAGATCGTGGATCTAGTATTCAAGATTTGGGATTTGGGAAGAGGAAGACGCGTTCACCACTAGACCAACCCGGTGGGTTATACATGGATGTACAGCGACTTTCTATCTCTACTGTGGGGGGGGGGGGCAGTATATTACTACTGACTCGGAATCGTACGTTGACGCATCAAAAAAAAGTTCGTTCGTAGCTACATTGAACCGGCTTTTTTTGGTGGAATTAAAAATTTGCGTGTACTTTCATCACTTTTGAAAGAGGATAGATTTATAATAAATAGATTTATTTTATAAATAATTTGAATTTCATTTAGTATTGACAAAACAATTGTTTTATTTTTATTTTGTAATTGTATATTGATACTATTATTTTCATTTTAAATTTTATTATTATTTTAAATAAAAACGGTAAAATATACAATGTATTATTTCATTACGTACTTAAAATATAAGTATTATATATACTTTACTTTTTTATCAGATTTGTTCTAACACGTTCAGAAGAATTTATATAAAAACTAATTTTCAGGGTGTAAAAAAGTCAGATAATTTAAAAGTTAGATTAATTTATAATTTATTTTCATTTGATTTCATCCAAACTGATACAATAGTAAAATAAAAAATTCTAAATCAATTGATATACGGAATAAACTGAGGATTTATTGCACGAAAATTTAACATATATTTTTTATAAATAAAATCCACAAACTAGGTCTTTATTCATATAACGAAGAGATAAATTATCTAATTAAAAAACTGGAAAATTAATTAACATAAATTACCAGCATGAACAAGTAAGAAGTTTACGAGTGCGCTCAACCACACGCGAGTGAGTGTTCAGCACGGACGGTATAAATTCAGTACTTTTTCGTTTCCCTTGCGCACCGTGGTCGTATTTTTTGAGTTTTTCAAATGTTTTATATTCCAACATATATATAAATGCTGATAACTGGTATACGTAAGTGAGTTAAAAACAAAAAAAATAATTCAGCACGGAGGTTTAATAAACCGGTGAAAAGCGAGTAGTGAATGTGTTAATAATCATTGCAAACTATATAATTAACAATAATTTTTAATTACTCTAATTTAATTAAAATATTTTAATTTAATTTACTCGTATACTAATTTAATTAAAATATTTTAATTTAATTTACTCGTATACTAATTTAACTTCAACAATATTGTAGAAATAAATTTATTTTTGATTATAATTTTTGTTGAATTCGAAATAATTGTTACGAAAAATAATATTTTAATTATTACAAATGTTGTTACTTGCGCAAAAAAAAAAAACAAGAAGAAATCTTACAAAGATTTCAAGCTAGTTATTACCAGTTATTAATTTTTCATACAAAAGTTGACTATGGCAGCAATCATTGGGGTAATAACACGACTGTCGAACGAGAGTAATAAACTTCAAGTTTTATGTTCTATGAACTTCACCACTCTTAATTGGTTTTTCTAACTTTGTCTTTTTTCTAAGAATTAGACTCTTCCTTTATATTATTATAACTTACTGAATAATAACAATAATAATAGTAATAGGTTGTAAAAAAAAAAAACAAAAAAAAACCATTTTATCAGTGATGTAAAGGAATTTTTTGTAAAATTTATGACGTCAAGTATTTAATATACAGAAAATTAAAAACTGTAACATAGTCTCCTAGTAGTCCATTGTCTATTACAATAATTAAAGTAAATAATAAAATATTAAAAAAACCACATACATACGTACAATCACACAGACACGCACAGCGAGAAAGAGAGAGTAACAAATACAGTTTCAAATGAACTTCCTTTAAAAATTATGTTTTCATAAAAAAGGTTTAAGTCTATTATGATCAAATTTAACGACTAGACTCAATATTGTTCCATTTTAGTTTATAAAAATTAGATAAGTATTCTGGAAGCAAGATCTGAGAAGATTCTGTTAGTGTGATTTGCACATAATAATTGGGTCTAATATACTCTTACTGCATCTAAGGCGCCTTCTCCCGTTCGATTTACAAATGGAATATTGTGCGATTTCGGTATTATAGTAAAAGCCGCTTGTTAAATTTATACATACAGCATTCATGCTTATATCGCGCTGTTTCTTTGGATAGCATTTGTTTGGATAGCATTTGGTTATGGATCAAACATAAAAAGTTGTACCCATTGCTTGTAGTTTATATAAAATATATATTTTATATAAACTTAACAAATTTATAAAACTTATAAAAATGAACAAAAAGAAAGCATATTTCCTTCACAATTTAGCTTAGTCAGGTTTAGAGAAGGAAAAAAGAAAGAAGAGTTACCTTTACAAAGTTTCAGGATTTTCCATTGAGTCCTTCCAAGGAGCCATTAGAGGGATTGGAGCAATCTTTTAGATGTAAAAATTAAGTTAACTCCTACAGTGACAGAGTGAAAATGAGGGAAAGACTGTACTTACACCTCTTCTGAAGCCATTATCAAGTACTTCGTATTTACTTTTGTTATAGGAAAGATGAAGCTAACCCTCTTAAGCACTACTAGTTATTGTGGTCAACCCTGCAACTTCATCACAAAATAACGAAAACCAAATAATGTTTATCAATCGGCTATCAAGAGCTCGTAAAATATAAGGAAATGTTTTTTGTCGACTGTAAAATGATTTATCTAAATTCATTTTCAGTAGTGTCCTGAATTCTGATAAAGTCATTCTTGCAACTTTTCACAAATTTCCTTCACGGAGACAAACATGAATCACTGAAAATTCCAGATCTGAATCAGCATTTTAATCCAGAACATCAAAACCTGAACTAATTCAAAGGGCATAAAAGTAAATGAAAAAAATATATATGTACGCTGGTTTATGCTGATCTATGCAAGTGTACAGAAGTATTACGCAGTTCGCATTACGGGTATACCGTACCAAACAGTCTTCTGCTGTGGTCTCAACTAACAATTTCAAAGCCAATCTAATACTGTCGTAGAATAGCACTATCTATTATATTATATATATATATAAATTGAAAAAAGTCAATCCGTACAATTCAAATGGGATACACCGCTTTGCAGTCGACATAGTTGCCATACTGTAAACATTACAGCGGTTACAAAGTACTACATATGTAAATCTATCTTTATTTTCACGAATGGATTAAAATCTTATTCATTCATAAGAGTACACGCACCAACATAAACAAAGAATTGAAATTATGGATCAATTTGTATACCGTAGTATTTTTAAAAAAAGATGAAAATAAAGTTGTTATACTTTCCTGACTTAGTGAAAAAATGATACATGAAAAAAGTTTAGAAAATTCAAAAAGATAGAAACTTTTTTACTTTTTCATTACCCACCCTTTTTTGTTTTTTTGATCCCTGGGTCATTAAACGTCGAGAAATGCAAAAAAACAATACCCTATTTTTAAGCGATTTTTTGCAGCATAGCTCTAAAGCTAAGTTCCCAGGAAAATAAAAATAAAACTGTAAATAAAATATAATTATAGCCGATATAAATAGCGAGATAAAAGTTTTTTTAATTAGGCGATATACAATGTATTTTTTCAGGAAAAAACCTTTCTCTACTTGTACAACGATGTTTATAAAATTATTTTTAACTTTGCAATTCAATTGTTATAACCTATATAAAATATGAATCTATTTGTCAGTTCATAAACATAACCAGTATACATTTATGATAATGCATTTAACTTAAGAAATCACGCTAACTTTCATATTATTGTAACAACAAGCCACGTAATCTGTAAAGTCCTCTTGTATATTGCATGCAAGGTGACCGTAGCTAGTAACATGCAACTACTTCACCATAAAAGTTACTACTAGTTTTAAGATTCAGAATGCCAATCATAGTTAAGTTGTATTTTTAACTTCATCATATCTTGGCTCTATATTCTATACACCATGATTGTAAAATAATAAATCTTGAATTCTATTAGAAAAACCATAATTGAAGGGTTATGTTACATACTTCAGAAAATATCAGTGCTATTATAATCTTATGTTTCTTTTTACGTCTAAATTTATTATAATAAAAAACCAAGTAAATATATAAAACATCAATATTTTTATGTATAAATATTGAAATTGCTAAAAAGAGGTAAAAGAGATAAAAGGTAAAAGAAAATATTCCATATAATTAACTAATAAAAACATCAAGATGATATAATAAAGTTTCATAAAATGACCAGGAACTATTATTTTAATTGGTGCATTATTGATCTGTTATACGAATTAATTAAAGTGTATTGTTTGTTGAAAGAAAAATAAACTTCACGGAGTAGCGAGAAATCATATCTGTATGTATTACCCTTTCTACTAACATGTTTTACTTTTTACCATCACCTTAAAGCGTAACAATTTTATGAAAAGCATTTTAGTTTAAAAACGTTGCGTGACGTTTTAAAACTAAAAGTTAACTACTTGTAAATTAATAATTTGAAAGTCACAATGTACTTTTTTAATTTAACTATAATTACTATTAAATTAGCCTTTAAAAAGTGCTAAAATTTCGTATGTACATTAAAATTTCAAATATAATTAAACTAATAAATACAGAATTTTATTTATATATTTGTAATAAAAAAATGTTTCTCTATCCAATAATTTATGATTTAAAGAGCTCAGACCGAAATGAAGTCATTACATTACGAAATCTTTTCGTTCGTTAAGTAATTTCTATATTAAGCAATCTAAGAGGAAAAAATGGCAAGAGCTCTGTAACGAACTTGACACTGACCCTTGGGGGAAAGCTTTTAAGATAATTACCAAAAGGCTATGTAGACAGGTGCCAACGTTGAGTAAGGAGGAAGCGGAACGACAAGTTAGGATTCTTTTCCCTAGACCTGAAAATCTGAATAGGGAAACAATTGTTTGTGAAGGTGGCAGATTCACAGAACAAGAGGTAATGGAGGCCATTAAAAAGTTGAAAAACCGGAAAAGTCCAGGGCCGGATGGCATACCTGCGGCCATCATCAAGACTATAGCAGGAATAATACCCTGGGAAATTGTGGATCTGGCTAGTTATGGTCTACAAAACTGTAATTTTCCTGACTGCTTTCCAGCAGCCAGGACGGTTTTTACACCCAAGGCGGGGGTAAATAATGGATATAGAGAAAGTTAAAAATTGGGCTTTAAATAGCGCAGGAGCGGTACCTGGAGGACCAGGAAAATCCCCCTAGTGATAATGCTGGACATTAGGAACGCGTTCGGATCAGTCCCCTGATCATCTATAATTGATGCATTGCACGAGATGCGAATAAGCGAATATCTAATAAATCAAGTTAATCACTATCTACATCAAAGGTTTCTTGAGATCAAAACTTTGGAAGGTAAGGCAGTTTTCCAGATGTTTGGTGGCGTTCCTCAAGGTTCTGTGCTGGGCCCAACCTTGTGGAACATTTTTTATGACGCAGTCTTCAGACTGAATTATCCTGAAGGAGTTACTGCAATTGGCTATGCTGATGACATAGGAATCCTCGTTGAGGATAGGGATGTAGATAACTTAGAACGCAAAGCCAATCTGGCATTAGGAATTATAGATGAATGGTTACAAAGAAGCCAACTACAGATAGCCCCAGGGAAGTCCAGTTGTATTGCCCTTTCCGGCAGAAGACCTATTAGAGGTATAAATTTGAATATCAGAGGAGAGCCAATTATGGAAGTCAATGAGGCAAAATATCTGGGAGTCATACTCGATAAAAGTTTGAGATTTAGCAGACACATCAATATGATATGTAGTAGGGTCACTCCAATGGTCAAAGCTCTGAGAGGACTCTTCCAGAACCATGGAACACCAAAAATAGAAACTAGGTAATTAATAACTGCTGCAACAACATCAATGATATTATACGCGGCCCCGGTTTGGGGACATACAATTAGTATTAAACGGAATAAAGGAAAATTGAGTAGCGCGCATAGACTTGCACTGTTGAGGGTGGCCGCTAGTTACAGAACGGTGTCCTATGACGCGCTTTGCGTAATAACAGAGGTTCTACCAATAGACCTGCAGATTAAAAGCAGGATGCTTAGATATGAGGGACTACCACAAGACGAGATAGCGGTTCAATTGGAGCAAGAATGGCAGTTGGAATGGTCACGCTCAAGAGTAGGGGATTGGACTAGAAGACTAATCCCTGATATAGGTAGGTGGTATGGAAGTAGACGCGGATTTCTATGTAATTTCTATGTAAATGCACCTATGCTTCTATTTCCGATTCGTTAGTACATGTCTCGTGGTGGTCAGGTGTATACTTGTTATATTATTATACATCGATATATCGCATATATATTACTAATTATTTTTATTTCCTTGTACGAAGTAAAGGAAGCATTGTGATTGCTAAAAACTTCGGTTTTCAGGTTTGAACGGCAATATTCATTTTGACCATCCGTGAATTCATTTAACTTTCGTCAAATCAATTTTCACCAATCAAAAAAAAAAATTTTTACACAAGTAAATTTGAATAATCCCATTTTGAGACACCGCCCGCCAAGGCAACCCGCCCAGAAGGCCTGGACGTGAAGCCCGACGAAGCCGGGCTGGGCAGCTAGTTAATAACTAAACAGAAATTCAACGTAATATTTTCAATGTATTATTTTTTTTAATAAAAAATACACTTAAATTACATTTCTACTAGTATTACTGTTTTTAAAATAATTTTTAAAAATCTGTTTTCAAATCAAATATCTAATATATAAATGCGAAATTTTGTGGCGGATGTTGTTTATTATACATTTGCAGTAGTCTATCATCATTTGCAGTAGAATCAGGCAAGAACCAACCGACCGCTTCAAGATTTTCAGGATACTTTCGAGTTATCCCAGGGAAAATTTAAGCTATAGCTCGAAGGAGGCCCTAGACCCCTCCTTAGTGATCAATTTTTTTTCGCCAAAAGTATGAATACTTCAGTTATTATAGATACTACTATTCTGTCTTTTGTACAGTTTTGTACAAAATACTGTCTTTTGTAGTTTCTTTTTTAGGTATCTGTAAAATCGTGCAGTATTTATCAATATTATTCTCACAATCATCAGGATAAGGAAGCACAGCGGAGGTCCAGGGGGCGGAGCTCTCTGGCTAGATGGGAAGGGCAAGCGAAGCGAACTCTGACCGCCTAGTATATATATATATATATATATATATCAAATCTCATTATGTCTATTATATATTATGTCTCATTATATGTCAAATCTCATTATATATGAAGAAAAAAAATAGTTTTAATAATGAATAAAAATTACCTATAAATAGTAAAATATAATTATGTAACCTAGAATCTAAACAGATGAGACAAAAAAAAATCATAAAGTTTATAGAAGAAGGAAACTAATTCGATGTAATAAATTACAATCATAAGTAGGTAAAATAACAAATAACGGGATAAATGAATAAATAACGGATACTAATGAAGGGTAATATATGGATAATTTTAGAGGAAGAGGAAAAGGAAGTTTGTAAGAAAAAGTGTCAGTCAAGTTAATTAAAAATTTTTTTAAAAATAAAAGAAGGAATAGTAATGAATACATTTACTATAAAAAGTCGGGTTGGTCTGTGTTATTAAAATAAAAGTAAATTAATAATGTGTTACAGGAAAAAAGGATCAAAGAAATATTTAAGAAATTTAAAAAAAAATTATCTAATATCACACTTCTCGGTAAAATTAATAAATAATCTTAACCAAAGAACGACTATTTTTTAAAACTGCGAGAAAATCGTATTAATATTAAAAAGTTAAAGATAAATTTTTTTACAGACTTTTCGAAGAAAGGTACGGTATTACTTTCGGTCGCACAGTGAGACTGAGGAGTTAGATTGAATTTTCTTTACGTTTAGAGGGATAGGAGTACGAAAATGCTATTCATATATAACATTTTGTGGCTGGAAAATCTCCAAAATAGTATTAATATATAAAATATCCAAAACTACTACATCAATTTCATTGAAATTTAGATATGCTGTAGGTTTGTATCTGAAATTGTGCATGTGAAAATTTAATAGAGATTGATTGTGGTTCCTGAGTTACGCTCAATTTAAGGTCGACAACACAAAACATAACCTCAATTTCATATATTTTCTTTCGGTCGCATGATGGAACCACTGAAATATAATTTCAGTGGATGGAACTGGAGGGTAAAGATGAATTTTCTTTACGTTTTGAGGTATGAAGATTAGAAAATATCATTCATATATAAAATATTGTGACTCGAAAAGTTCCAAAACTACTAGAGATCAATTTCACTGAAATTTAGGTAATAGTATATCTTAAGTTGTGTATGTGAAAATTTGATTAAAATTGATTAAGTCATTCTTCAGTAACGGTAAATCTAAGGTTGACAACAGACAAAATAACCTCAATTTGAGGTTATGTTTATTTTGAATTTGTGTATTTTTCAAACACACTATTGCAGTGATTCACAGTGGTTAAGTGAGTTTAAACTTAATGCTTGTATATGGTCTACCCGCTATTTTTAATTATTTCATCAAATTAGAGTATAAACTGAAAATATATTTTAATATTAAACAAAAGAAAATCATAGGTCTTAGTTTTCTGGTTAATTTATGTTTTGTATATTTCTTGCGCAAAACATTATACAAAAAAGATAGAAAATAAAATAATGAAAAGTTGGTCTTGCGTGTAACTGTACAAGAATTATTTTATTCTTTATTTTTTTTTTTTAATAGAACTGATATTTTTTAACATTAAGTCAAAATTATAAGTAAAATAATAATTTATTTCATACAGATATTAACTCAAATAAACTTATCAGTAATAATAAAAAAAAAATTGTGTAGTTTGTAAAAAAAATCTAAACCTGTCTGGATTCTAATTCCGAATTTTGGGCTTTCTATCACCATAGACGGATGCAGGTTTATGATATGATGAAAACACGGATACAGAGCGGAGTAGTCATGAAAAATCTTTGACATATCTTTTTTAAAACGTAAAATTGCATTTTAAAACACACACTATTATGATGAAAAGAGATTCAGAATTTTTGGGGGATCAGAATATACCATTATGAAATTTTTAGATAGAATAACTGATCAAATGACTGATGATCCAAATAGATCAAATAAAATGTAAAAAAAAAATCATAAAAAATTCTCATACAATATAAAAAGATAATAAATAATAAGTTTTTATTTTATAAAAAATTGTCTTTATTAGAATAAGTAATTACGAAATAAATGATTTATTATTATTTAAGTTTTATAAACCAAGAAAAGAATTTCATCGACATGAAAAATTAGCGAAGCGGATTAATCTTATTATAAGATCTTCTTTAACATCAATAATCAGAAATCTATGAAGAATATAAAATAATCTATAACTAACAGTAGTTCTCTCAACCTTTCTCCGACTATTGACCTTATTACCCAAGATTTATATCGTAACTTATAAAATATATATATATATATATATATATATATATATATATATATATATATATAACAAAACATACTGTTTTATTTTAACAGAAATTTTTATAAAATGCATAACATCTAACTTTTTGATAAGATTAAACAGGCAGCAAAATTATAAATCATAATTTGTAATACAAAAGATTCGATTACGGAATGATGATTGTAAAATGCTATTACTATGATTAATACCTGAACTACATGGCTATAAATAGCTTAAATTCAAAGAAAAGTTGAAATTACAATAATTGTATTTTAATTAGCATGTCACCAGAGTAATTTATTCACTGGGGATTAATTAACAGCACGTCTGGGTGGAATATAATTGTTACTGCAGTATCAGATCATTCAGCAGATGACGTAGAATGACGTATCATATTTTATATTATTGTATAATTTCCCGTTTTTTATACATATTTTAAAGCAATTAAAAAAAAAAACTGACTAACTGCACAGAACATTGCAAATCTTTTTTTTCATATATTGCAATTTTTTAATTGTTAACAAATGTGACTAAGAAAAATATGACCTTAATTAGGCGAAATCTCGAGATATGCAGAGTGACCTTGACATTTAAGTTGAAAATTTATTGGCATCAATGCTTCGTTTACACAAGTAATCTGACAAAGTTTAGTCAAAATCGGTCCGGTAGTTCTGGAGATACATCCGTAAAATTTCCATCCGGTTTTTTGGGTTCTTAGGTGTCAAAACATCAAGATCCATGAAAACAATACATGCACGAATTGGATCGATGATAAGAGTTGTAGCACTATCAACAGAAAATTTTACCAACATATATTCGAGTCTTTGTACACAATTTCATCCAAATCGGTTTATCCGGTCAAAAGTAATTCAGCTTTGAACACGCTAACACACATACATATGTAAGAACAAACATTACTTCTCACTTTTTTCTGTTTTTTGGGGGTCATTGGATCATAAAACATCGAGGAATGCGATACCCCACTTTTTTACTGATTGCCTTACTTTCATACTGCATAGCTCTACAACTATAATGCAAGCAAAGTAATAAATTATAAATAATACAGAAATAAATATAAGTTAAATTACGAGGAAGAAAACTTAACTAGTTTTTCGGTGTGGCATTAATTCGACTTTTATTGGAAATCATCTATGTTTTCTATATTTTTCGTACATAGCAAATTATCTTTTCAACATTAGTTTATATTTTAAACCATGAGGCGGTTAAAAACTTAAAAGTAATATGATTACGTTATAAATGATTTGTTACGTTACAAGATGTTATGTACAAAATACAGTTAATATTTAATTTCTAATTAAAATTAGAAATTTCTAGTTAGGTCAAATTCATATACAATATTTTTAACTTAAATTTTTAAACAGATTATCAGCAAAATTTATTCAGTTAGCATATCATTTCTTTATGAAAAATTTATTACGATAAAAATAATTTTTTTGAAAAACCACTAGTTGAAAATGAGGAAATTATGCAATAATAAATATATATTATATCTTCAACATATCTATTAAATTCATTTACGTGGTTAACAACCTGAAATGTATAATCTAAAATTGAAATAAAAAACACAATTTTATTACTGTAAATTATATCATTACTGAATTTATAAGTTAGAAATCAAGTAAAAGCAATAATTTGGCTAATTAAAATAAAATTTCCATCTATTTATGAACTTAAATTTACAATCGTACATAAAAATATAATTTCATTCAAAAATGCTGCAATTAAAAAAAAAAAAGTATGCACAGTTTAGATATGATAAATCAAAAAAAATATTCTCTGACGTTTTACTGGTTGAAGTATGCGAATCAGAATAGTTATTTTAGGAACGAAGTTTTGAGAGAATATCATATTTTTATTGTTACACATCAAACATAAATTAAAAGTTTTAATAAAATATATCTTAATTGCTGTTATAAAAGGAAATTGAAATTAATTAGGAGAGTTGAAAAAATTAAAATTGAACAGGTTCGGAAGACGAGTAACTTGAAAAGAATTTTTTAAGAAAACATAGTTTAGCTGTGTATTAAAACATCTAGGTTTGTTAATCTGATCATAGGGAGCTGCAAATAGAGTAAAAAGTGAAAAAAAAGATAAAGTTTGAAATATGTAAAACAGATAACTATGAATGTAAGATGTGGTTACTGCATTAAAGTTAAAAAATTAAACATAACAGTAAGGAATAGAGAGCAGCATCAAACTAGTTAAATTATGGCGTATTGGGAAAACTAATTGGAGAATAATTAGCCAAACTTAACCGTTTTGTAGTTGAAATTGAACCATAAAATCTGTTTTATGATTACAATTTTATGTTTAATACAAATTAAAATCTATTTATTGCAATCAAATGTGAAGGTACATAACTAGATGTTACAGCAGTCCTAAATTCAAAGTTTCAACATCCTACGGCTAATCGTTTTTGAGTTGCGCGAGATACATACGTACGTACAGACCTCACGCCGAAACTAGACAAAATGGATTCAGGGATGATCAAAATGGATATTTCCGTTGAAATCTGAAAACTGAAATTTTTCACGATCACAAGACTTCCTTCAATTCATACAAGAAAGTAAAAAAAAGAAACAGTTACTTAGCAAATAAAAAAAGAAGATATAAAACGTTTAGTTCAGTATGGTAGAAATTCGATTCATGCATTTTAATTCGATTTATTCTGCTGTTTTAAATACTTTTTATTGTATTTTAAAGTTCTTTAACAGATAAAACTGTGTTGAACAAATTTGTACTTCAAAAAACTTTAAATTCTCGTTCTATATTCTACTGCTAGCAATTTTTTTTCCCCGTCTAGCGCTATAATAGAGCTATAGATGTAGAAGAGAAGATACTACTGTAATCGGTTCAATTTCGGCACATGTGGTTTTCACCGGATTTTGACACCAAAGGAACCCAAAAAACCGGATGGAAATTTTCCAGATGTTCGTATGTACGTGTGTGTTCGGTGTCACCCTCTAAATCATTTATTTCCAGAACTACTGGACCGATTTTGATCAAACTTGGTCATATTACTTCTATATATCGGGCCATTAAATTTTCAACATAAAATATCAAAGGAGTGAGGTTGTAGAGCAAGGTCACCACCACCCTCAGTATTTCGAGATTTCGCCTAATTAAAGTCTTATTCTTCTTAGGCACATTTGTTAACAATTAAAAGATAATATTTGCAAAAAAATAACAAAATCGCACTCCACAACCAAAAAAATGCTGTAAATTAGTGACTAAGGGGGTCAATAGTATACTGCGTCAATAGTATCCCCTATCACCGCAAGGTGCGCTAGTTTAGTACTGACGTGCTAAATTGTATGTGTATGCGTTTGTAAACCGCGTGATGGGGAGTCCTATAACTCTGTTGTCAGCTTTTTTTAAATAACCGCCAAATTCTTTATCGAGTTAACAGATACACAATTTTATTTAAAAATTTAATCCTAATAAATCTATTATTTATTTACCGTTTAATTATCACTTGATGAATTTTTAATGTTCTCGCTAACCTTAGAAACTTTTTTATTTCTTTTAGTACATAAAGTATAAAATAAATGACGATTCCATCCTTTAAATAAATCGTAAATTTTATTAAGCAGCTTCTTTATCAGAATACTCCATTTTACTGTGAAAACGTTTGTTGAACAATATTAAAGAACGCTAAATTAAGTTAAAAAAAAAGGTTTATGTAAATAGCATAAATTAAATATATAGACTTACACGCCTCCAGACACGCGTTACATCTACACTATACTTTCACCCGTAATAATTTACTTCGTATACTTAAAGGGTTTTATTTTTAAAACTCTACTGTTATATAATAATAAATATTTTTAATATTTAAATAAGTAAATAATAAAATTAACGTAGAGAGAAAGGTAGATGATACCAAAGATTTATATTAAATAGAATAGAATAACATCGTAAAGGTCATCAAAGGTCATAACATCTGCTTGCATGTCTTGTCTAGATACTTAACTTTCTTTCTTTCATTTCTTTCATTCAACCTATCTTTTTGTTTCTTACTTTTATTATTATTATTATTATTATTACATACCACTCCTTAACTATAATAATCATAGAGTGCACTTTTTATTCAGTAACTTCTTACAATTTTTTTTTTTGTTTCGATCACAATTATATTAAATTTAGAACTTAACATCATTGAAATTCATGTTGAACAATTTTAAAATATTATAATATATAGCTATAACACTTATATAATAATTATCTACCCGTAAATGCAATTCTTTTTGCATAATTTACATAATAAATGTTATATAATGCTCGTACTGAATTTATTTTATACATTATTAATAATAATAAAATTGTATGAAAAATAAAAGGTTTATCAGTGAAAATAAATTGCTAAAATAAAATTTTAATTAAAAGGTTCACTGCTACATATAAAACATTAATACTTACTATACTGCTATAACATTTTTCTTTTCAATCTGTACATTTTCTATACAAAATACTAGTCTACCTTAAGTTCTCTTAAACTATAATAAAAAAGTGAGACAAATTTAGGTTTCACAGCATTTCAGTGAGTGAGACACAGATTGGCGTCTCAAAAAAAAAAACGATATTTCGTCCAATAAGATATACAGTGGGTCTTAAACTACAATGCACTGTCTTCTTTTATAAGAATGAATTAGGGAAAAAAAACTATTTGTCATCGGAAATAATCAAATCTAAGAAAGTATAGTAAACAACGCATACGGAAAAAAAACATGTTTTTTTCACTCAACTTTTTATTTTATTTATCACTTTGAAATAACAAATCAAAAGGAATTTTAGCGATGTTCAAAATAAAATATTTCTAAGGAAACTAAAAGTTTAAAAATATTTAAAAGAATTTATGTACATTATTTTAACTTTTTTTTATGTGTAATATTTCGATCTTATAATGAAGTAAAAAAAAAATCCAGGGACAATTCGTAGTATATCCTCTACAATGAGGTATTTTATTAAATAACAAATTATTTTAAAAATTACATTTATTTTGTAAAAATCAATTGTTACTTTTACAAAAATAACGTAAAATTTATAAGTTTTAAGAAGTAGCTTAATAACTGCTGAGTGAGTTAATTCACAATGAAGCTAAGTACACACAGTCGGAATCTTCGTAATTTGGTCCATTACATAACATTTTTATCCTGAAAAAATAAGTTGCAATAAAGATCTTAAAGCAGTTTTAAATCACTATTACAATGAGATATTAAAACGGCTCTCATAGCCTAAGCGTACTTATAACTTATGACCCAGAATTGGGTCTCATAGCAGTCCATCTATTAATGACTATGTAGATATATTACGATACATAATGAAACTAAATTTAAACAAATATGTGTATAAAACATATACATTTTTAAAAAAAAATAACTTACTATTTAAAATTTACATGAATTCACAACAGGTTTAAGTAGTTTCTAAAATCAAAACTCGTTTACATAATATTGAAGAACTAATAACATTTAAAGTAAAAAAAATTTCAATTTCGAAATCTTTAAATCAGATTTAAAAACGCTTATGTAAAATTTTACGTAAGAATTAACCCCTACTATTTTTTGGATCCCTGGATCATGAAACGTCAAGAAACGCAAAGACCCCATACCCCATTTTCTTACTGATTACTATATTTTCTTTCTGGCAGCATAGCTCTACATGCTGCCAGGCAGCTACATGAAGCTGCCAGGAAAGGAAAAATCTAATTTGACATATAAAATCAATTTATGCGGTGATCAATATAAAGATGAGTAATGTACTGACAAATAAGGTAAGTTAAATTGATAAAAAATGAACTTAAAATGTTTATTATTATATATGAGTATTAGATAAGAATTCGTTGCGTTAATTTAACAACTCTAAAATGATGGTAATTAAGTGTATATAAAAAAATATGTCGACACCATATGACTTCCTTGTACGCCTATTAAATTATATATAAACATTTTTTTTTTAAAATGAAAATTACATAAAATTTTATTTCATTAATAACTTCTGATATATTTTTTTATTGTTATTATTGAATGATTATTTATTGTAAAACTTCTTTTACAATCAGAGGTTAATAATTATTAATAAATCAATATATTTAAATTTAAAAAAATAAAGTTAAAAAAAATCCCTTTCGGCACGCCGGAAGGCGGAGGTAGATTTCACCAGTGTTAAGTAGGGGATAAAAAAGATTTCAACCTTAAAGTTAAGAAAAATTTCAAATTTACTCAATTCGACAATGGTTGCACGTGATAGAATACGACAAGCCCCATCTTATTACAATTCCATCAACATTTTGGTCTTCCCTTGCCGTAAGGGTTGACCATATCAAAAATTATTACAGACAAAAGTTTTAGAGAATGTTTAGAGGAATAACGACCACTTTAAACCAACTCGATACTGTGCCTATTAAGGGAGGATGATTTTTTTTGTCTTCGGAACCCTATTTCTTCCACCCCCTGGGCCAATGGTTAGTGATATCAAAAAATTTTACTTAGATAAGTTTTGTGTCCTTATCCAAAAAAAATAGTAGGAACTTTAAACGAATTCGATATTTTGTTTTTTTAACCCCCCCCCCCCCATGGTCCGATTTTGCCCTTAAGAAACTCGACTGAGATTTTGGGTCGTTATATTTTATGTAACAATTTGAAAGTGATTGGCGCAAAATTACGGCAGTTATCGTGTCCAGAAGAATGTGAAAAATATATATATATAGATATAAACATATGAACTGACGGTGATTTTGGGGTCTGGGGGATGTGAAAAGCGAAGATATGTGAAACATTTTTTTGGATTTTGGACTTTTAATACACAATTAATAGGTAGTATAATTGAAAATAAAGATAAAAATTGCGTAATATTTAAATTAGATATTATGGTATAGCATTGTACGTTACATAGAATAAACTATTTTGTAGTGGTATAATTAAGAGATGATACTGAAAGAGTGTCAGGTTAATATAAAACTAGTTTATTTTACCAAACTCTCGTTTTGCTACCTTGCTTTAATATCCAATAAAAAAATCGCCACTTAATTAAATTTTCTTTACATAAATTAAATTATATCAAAATAACAGGATTTACACCATTTTGAAGAGTTTTATTTGTATTTGAAAAGTCAGTAAAACTTTAGAAATCATTATAACATATTAAATTGCCTTTACAGAACTCAGTATTTATTTAGAGTGAAAATCGATAGCTTGCTATTGTGTCATCGTTGTTAAAAAAAATAAAGATTTATTGAAAGCTAGGTGCGGAAATATTTATGAGAGAATAAGAATTGAAGAGGCAAGAGGGAGCAACGATGAAATGAGGATAACAGAATTGTAATTAATTACATCGAATATATGATTAGTGTCAGTGATTTGCATTGAAGCGTATATTTAAGAGTTTATACTGTTTTGTAATATATGTAGTTCTTTCATCTTTGTGTAAATATGATTTATTTTGTATTAAGTAGTGGATAAAATTAGATTGCGTGTTGCCTTATGTCAAAATATTCTGTGGAAGTGTATCTGGAACTTCAAAAAGTAATACAACAAAAATAAAAATAACGACATTAACTCAGTCTCAAACCCTGCCCCATTATCATCGAAAGCAAAACTAAAAATATAATTTACAAGAGAGAATAAAAATGTAAGAACAAAAAAGTAATAAAGACTCTACGGCTGAATAATCAAAACACAAAAAATCACGTTAAGTAAACCTAAGTTAGATGTGTAAGATTTTACGTAAGATAAACTGGTAGTTAGAAAATATGATATATAAAATACAAGATCATGAACTGTGCAATCTTTACAATGATTAGTAGTAATTTCTACTAAATGGAGATTATGTATATAATGTATTTATTAAAAATAATTCTTGAAAAAGATAATCTTACAAAGAAAGTAAAGTAATCCTTGATCTGTATCCTACTGTTAATTCCATTAGCTATAATAGCATATTAGGCCTGTATCTGAAGTACAAGAATTAACACCTCTTCTTAACAACAATAATCTACGTATTTCTTTCTTTTTCCTGTTTAGCCTCTGGTAATTACCTTTCAGATATTACTTCAGAGGATTATGTATATGAGTGTAAATGAAGTGTAGTCTTGTAGTCTCAGTTCCACCATTCCTGAGATGTGTAGTTAATTGAACCCCAACCACCAAAGAAAACAGGCATTCACGATATAGTATTCAAATCCGTGTAAAAATAACTGACTTTACTAGGATTTGAACGCTGGAACTCTCGACTTCCTAATTAGCTGAACAATATTCTACGCTATTAAACTTCAGTATCACGCCTACTATTTTATGATTTTAAAATAAATTATTATTTATATCATTAACTATTCCATTTTCATTACTAGTATAAACAACATACGAAAAAGAAAACAATTTTTTGTTTGTGTAAACAAAAACCACACAATAATACCGGATGTTTGTTTTAAAACGCAAGCCAATTTAAAGAAAATAATAATTTGATCAATGCAATTAGTTACAAATATTACAATTATTTGAGCAAAACAATATTCAGTTCAAATTTTTTTTATGACAAATGTTGAAAGTATCCACCATTTTCATCAATTATCATCTTTTTTATATTCTGTACAACCTTTTGAAATGTACCTCTTCAATTTCTCCTAATTATGTTGTTCTCATAGTTATGTTGACCTTCAATTCTTCAATTGTGTGTGGATTATTTTTGAACACACACTTTTAGATATACATACAAAAAAAAGTCTGCAGGAAAAAGACCTAGCTGATCATAACCCAGTCGATATTACTCTTTCACCAAAGAAATTTCTCAAAAGGTCCATTGTTGCTCTTACCGTGTGACATGTGGTTCCATATTGTTGAAACCACAAATCTTTCTCATTTAATTCTAGATTTGCTGTAAATTGCGTTACAATTTCTTGGTAGAGGTCTGCATTAAGAGTGTTTTCAAAGAATACGTGACCAATTATTCCTCGTCTAGAAATTGTACGCTACACACCAATTTTCTGTGATGTAAAAGAGGTCGTGAATGGATGATATGAGAATTGTTGAAGCTCCAGTAGCGATCATTCCGAATGTTAACATAATCACTCATTTTTAATTATCCAATACTTAATGCTACCACGAACAAACTGATTAAATCATTGCCAGTAGTAGAGCCTAACAGCATAATCAACCACGTGTAATTCAAGTGATATATGACATCAGTATGGCTTTAAGTTAAGTAGTTGGCTAGCTTTAAAGTTACTATCCAAAGATATTCCTTTTTGTGGTGCAAGTTTTTGTAATGATTTTTTAAGCGAGTTTAAAAAGCTTACCCTAACATCTTCCAGCGTTTCGTCATTAAGCACTGAAAGTTTCCGGCTAATGTCTCAGATTGAAAATAGAATGAGTACAAACAGAACCAGCACCCCTATATTTCTTTATCAAATAATGAATTGAAGACTTATCTGGTACATTCTTAGCCGGGATCTGTAACTGAAAATCTTCTTGGTACAAAACAAAAAATTGAGTTATTAAATAATTTTCCACGATAAAAATCCTTTCTTCTTTCAGTCTTCAAAACCATTTTTTCTTAATAAAAAAACAGATAACCAAAACTGTTTATAAAAAATAAATAGAAAATTTTATCGGCTGATGACAAAACAACAATAAGTAATTATTGTATTAACTTTTCTAAAAAGTATTTTGTTTGGGTTACATTTTAAAACATATTTATAAAACTATCGTACAGATAAACGCATTATCTGAAGAAAGTAAGTTGTAGACATATTATGGCTAATATTATCTGTATGAGTCGCAAACTTAACATAAATCTACGGTAGAATATACTTCAAATATAAGAGAACATGGATCACATTTTAAGGGAGCCTTTTTATAAAAATAAAACACCTAGATGTAGAAAAAGTGAACATAAATATTTCTGAGTTTTCGGTGGGAAAAAATATATTTTATCGTTCGAATTTCTGGGTAGAAAATAATGTGGGGAAAAAGGATCGTAATAGGAAAATTATGTTATTTAATAACAGCGAATTGAAAAGTCAACGGTTTTATACATCAGAAAAGCACAAAATTTATACTTTCCAGTTCATACATGGTGGTACTGACACTAATAATTGATAAGTCCGAAAAATAGTAAATAAAATACAATGCTATGTTAAAAACCTTTTAAGAAAAAATCGACAGCATTGGGTAGTTGCGAAAAAATTAACGTATTTATAAATATCTCACGTTTTTCTTCCATTAGATGCACATCCATTAAACTGTTTGGTTATAAGCTTCCATATACTAACAATACCGTGGTTGGGTGACATTGTTTCTAAAATAACCCTATATTTGTTCTGAGATAGATATTTAATTTCTGAAAGAAAATTCTACATTTTTTGCAGCATATATTTCAATTGTTCAAAAATCAACTATTTCCATCAAGGTAAAAATGTTTCGACCTCCTGAGAGAATTTAAAACGGGATTTCCTTACAGTGAGAAGGTTTAACTCGCATAACGGTTTCTCCGACAGTAGATAATCCTTTTTCACTATCCATTTTATTTATCTTTTGATTCTTCCTTTCCCATTTTCGCTTCTACGTGAAGTCTAACGAGTTAATTTTTTCTGAGATAAGGAAGTTAATGCCAGTGCATCCTTGGTAGAGTTAACGTGTAGGCTGCCTATGGATTCACCCAAGATCTGTTCTCTATTAATTGGTTGCCCACCAAGCCGTAATTATATTAAAATATTTATAGGATCAATTTGGCTTCCTATTCAAACCAAAGATAGTTTTTAGATAGGCTACTGCAAAAAAAAAATAAAAATCCTTCACCAATAAAAATCTTCAAGAATAAATACATGATGAAGTATTAATATAAACAGGTTGGTGATCCCTGTTTTGTGGTAATCAGTAACAAAAATGCTTTTAAGTTACTTAATTACAGAAAAAAATAAACAAATTAAAAAAAAAACTGTGATAAAACATCTGTAAATAAACACAAATAATTTAAAATCCTATTCAATTATCATATCATTTAATTTAATTACAATTTGTTCAATAGAGTGGAAAATAAAGAAATTGAAGTAAATTATTATGTTACATTTAAAAGTTAAAATTACCATTCATAATTGCAGTATAATTACACAATTAAAATAATAATTTGAAGTTAAATTGTAAAAATTAACTTTGTTACCACTAAATTATAGTTTAGTGATATCATATTATAGAATTTTACTTTTAAATTATTAATGTTTAATAAATTATTTAAAAATATTTCGTCATGTAACTGATTACATTAACATTTTTTTACGCTTAATCAGGTAAATAGATCTTCTAAAGGTTACTTTTGCTTTGGTTAGATAATAATAAAAAGAATTAGTAAGATTAGGCAAGATGATGATGTTAGGTTAGATAAACATAAGCTGTGAGAAATTAAATTTTATTCCAATCATGATTTACATTAATGGAAAATAACTATGAAATAAGAAAGTACATCATATTTCTATATTATATTTGATTAAAATATTATTATAATTCTTTATTTTAATTCTTAGATAATACTATTTTAATCAATTTAATGTGATGAATCAAATAGTATAATTAAGCTTTTTTTTGTATTCCTTGACATTTCATGACCCAGGGGCCCTAAAAAACAAAAAAACGTCGAGGGTAATATTTCTAAGTACGTATGTTCGTGTGTTTGAAGTTTAATAACCTTTGGAATGGATAAACCAATTTTGATGAAAATTTGTACAGAAACTTGTGTTAATGGGGCAATTTATTGGTAAAGTTTCGGAATTAATATTACTAGTAGGATGGATTACATAATCTTTTGGGGGGTTAATTTTCTCAAAATTTTACGACCATAACCCCAATTTATACTAAGTTCAGTACGTACGTACGTACAAACCTATCTTACAATTAAAAAAAAAACGCCCAAAATTCCCCTTCCCCAAAAATCTAAACAGATATCTTTTTATTTATTACATATTTTTTAACCTAATCTTTTTATGTCTTCCTTTGGTATGGCAGTAGTGCAAGTGGTCCTAAAACAACATTTTGGAAGCAATATTGGTGGAGCCGATCAAAGTTAAAAATATCGTTTTTTTGAATTTAAAAAAATTTTTTGGTTTATTTTCAAGTATCATTTTTCCAATATTTAAGAATAAATAATCAATTCCAGGAAAGTATTAACAGTTTTGTCAGATTTTTTAAAATAAAAATTTTAAAAACAGATTAAAATTTAAAAAATAAGAAAGGTATATTAAAGATCATACGTTATCTTGTTAACATATGTTTTAATTTTACTGTTATTTTGAACTTAATTATTTTTATAGTGGTATGGCGTGACTATATTTAAAAATTTATAAAAATCTTCTTCTCCATCAAAATTACTTTTGTTTACATTTAATTTAAGCAAATCTATTATAGTTTAATAGAAAATTTATATTTGATTTTCACGAACATTTAACTAGTTTATTATTATTATTATTTTTTTTTTTTTTAATGTAATTTAAAAGGACACAATAATTGTCCGCTTCCACATTATAATATTTACTGAAATTTCGTCCCGTTATTGCTGTAGTTACTTCAAATTTAAATTTTACCACTTTTCTTTAGGAGGAGGAAAAATTTCAAAAGTGTCACAAAAATTTTAAAGCTTTTGAAGCGAAATACGAGCAAGGTACAAAACTTTCATACTTTATTTCATATATACACTCACAAAAAAAACAAAAAAAAAAAACAGAGAAACTTATTAAAAAAGTGAGAAGTGTGTTTTTTCGTTGCCCTTCAAAGGTGATACTAAACATTAAAAGTTGACACTTTTTGTTTACCACAGGTATTTGCTGTATCATAATTACTGTTAAAGAAAAAAAATTTTAGAAGTCCCTAGTCTTTTATTATTAATAAAGCTGCACATACCTCAGGATGATTAATCTTTTGTTATATGAATCAAGTCATTATCTGACAACCAGTTGTAGGAAAACTGTACATGCTTAACGTCGACGATCTGTGCGATACGGTTTATTAAACGTGGATTAGGCAGTTGATATTTTACTTCAAATCCATTATTTTCGTCGTTCTACTTCCTGAGAACTATCCAGAATTCTGTAATTGAAATCAACCTCAGACTGTATACAATTTATTTCGTTAATTCGTTAACGATGTCCAGTATTTAATACTGTTACGATCTAATTTTTAAATATACTTTTTTTAATTTTCTTATTTATGGGTAAATCTTGTAGTACCCCTAAATACGCATTGTTACATCACTTATAAGCATAACTATTTATGTTTATTAATAAATATGATATTTAATGAAGTTATATTTAAATATATGAATTATTTAATGTAAAAACAAAATATAAGGAATGATTAAAAACTTTGTTTAATACTTACACTTTAATTTATTGATTTATTATAGAAATTAGTAAAAATATCACCACAATTAAGTATATAACATTAAATAGTAAAAGTTTTCATATTTTCTTAAAATAATTTTCTAAACAACACTTTAAAAAACAAGGTGTAGGTCCGTACCTTGAGACTGAACGAATACCGACTGGTTAATATTAACATGTAAAAGCAATTTGTATACGGAAAGAACTTGTCCTACCTGACATATTTTTGCTACGAAATATTTCTTGGTATAATAAATAGTGTATGGTTGAAAGAGCGACTGATGGTCGCCCATTTAAAGGTTTGGTTATCGTAAAGAGTTGTCCTGGCAACAAAAGTTATCCGTTAGTTTAGTATATATATCAGGTTACTAAGTAAAATCAAAACCTTGCCAGAATTATAGAAAAAAAAGAACGTAAAACTGTCACCTTCTTATATATGATTTCTTATCTATAGGTTTCTTATTTTAATTTGTTTATATATAAAAAAAATACAATGGGTTACTATATCTGACTAATTAAATGAGTCTTTCTGGTATTACCACTTTACCTCACGCAGGTATTAAGCCTATTTATAACATTTTTATTTTTTTTATTTAGACAATCCATCCCTACCTAATTGCAAATCTTACAAAATTATTTAACTGAACGTATGTCGAAGATTCATGTAGTTTTACGTTTTTAATCGTACTGTGGCGTTTCAAATTTTTATGGTGTAGAAACTTAAATTTTGTGAATAAATTATGGGTATTTTATTTGAACATATCGGTTTAATATTACATAAGACAAACTGCATAAATTAACCATTTGAAGGATTGCATAAATTAACCATTTAGCCTTTTATGATTTAGTAAAATCTGAAAATATACCAAATAAATTCAATATTAAAATTATAAATATTCCATAATCATCGTGTTGGACTCTTATTAACTTCTATTAAATATCCTACCCGTACAAAATCCTAAAATTACAGATATACTATTAATTTGAGTTACGAGGGTGTGCGTTGGACATCCATGAATCAATTTTGAAATGTTCAACGAGTATATACTAGAGCTTACATGCCCGACGTTGCTCGGAGTCTCATCTATTTCTTTCTATTTTTTTTTTTTTACAAAAATTACCACTAACTTTTCAGAACAAACATAAATTTCCTTTGAATCCCTTTTTGTTAAATTTAACCTTTCAAATCTAGCTTGTTTACAGTTTGATCTTGGGAAAATTTATTAGATTTTTTTTTACTCTCGTCAAATTTTTAACTATGTTCTAGAAACTTTAATAAAATTTTGGAAACAAATAAATTCTTATTAATAAATAATTAATTAATGTTTATTAATTAATCCAGTGTTTTTTAAACTGTGCGCCACGGCGCCCCGGGAAGCCGCGGCCTCTTTACAGGGGTGACGCGAAATATTGTAAAGGCTTCATAATTAATTGAACAAAGACATTTATGACATTTTATTAATTTAATGTTAATAAAGTAAAAAATAATGACAATACACGAGTTCTATTCATAATTAATTGAACCAAGACATATAATTATTAATTTAATGTTAATAAAGTAAAAAAATAATAACGATACATGTGTTCCATTTATTTTTATCTCTTACTTAATAGTAGTCATACTTTTACTTAGGGTATGGCACCATGGAAAAATGTTAATTGAAAAAGAACGCCGCGACTCGGAAAGGGCGCCGCGATTCGTAAATGTTTGAAAACCACTGAATTAATCCATGAACAAATTTCCAAAATGTAATAAGTGTTCGAAAATATTATAAATATTCCAAAATATTCCCATATATTTCAGAATTTTAATATTCTATACTACTTTAAGTTTCTCACCCCTCTCCCCAGCCTCAGCGGTTGCTGTAGGAATATCTAACACCCGCAGTATTTTTGCTCAATTAGTAAATAATAATTGTCCCAAGTTTGGTTGAAATCGGTCCTGTGATTTAGGAGGCGATTATGAACGAACATATATATAAACACACATACAATGACTTTTATTTGTATTAAGATATTTCAAAATTGATTTACCGACATATTCTATATGGAATTTCAGTACAAATGATTCTATATTTTATTAATGTTATTGTATGTTAACAAAAACGTTTTTAATTTGTCAATAATAGTTAGTAAACGTTATATATATATCTAGTAATAACAATAGACTCAATTACCGTTACTGAAGTAACTTCATTAATTTTTTAATCATAAGAAAAATTGATTATTTGCTATAATGTTCGTTTAATGAACTTTTTGTAATGTACCAGATCAGTTTAATTTAATGTTTAAAATGCTAACATGATATTTCTGCTGTATTAATAACTAGTTTCTAATATTTGTTATGTTTAACTTATGTTTAATAATTATATGAATTAAGTATATATAAGCAGAACGTTAAAAATAATTACGTAATTCTAATTACGTATAATTAGGTAACGCGCGTTTCAGATAAAGTAAAAGAGCTTTTTTTAATGCTATAATCATAAATACGTAAAAGAAGATTTGCAAACAGCGGAAATTAACCTCCTCAATAAAATAAAATAAAAATTATTAGTAAAACAAAGGTTTAATTAGAAATAAAGAATATACACGTTGAAAGTAATCTAATTTGGTATGTAATGCTTTTTTCTGAACTAAGGTAAAAAGTACTATTTACAAAAAAAAATAAATTAAAATTCAGACAATAATTTAACAATTTTAAAAAATTTTCTCAAGTAATAATAGACATACTGAGTTTATCGTCATACAGAATACAGCCAAGTCTTTGGGCTACTTTAAATTGGTAAGCCTCATTACATAACAAATACAATTGAAAAGAATGCGATGAACCGTTACATGGCAGTTGTGGGTACACATTGTTAATAACAACAACGTTCTTTCATAAATAATGAGTCTTTAATGTTTCAAATTACTTTTGATAACGCGGCCAGCTACTGACATCGGACACTGTTTTTTGTTTACTGTTTCAGGTTAAACATATACAATCGTATATTGTAATCAAAATAATATTCATATTTATAAATTACTACTCTATTAAAATAAAGTCGTTGTCGAGTCAGCGGTTATGTAACCATTGTTTCTGATTAATATTAATCGCAGTTAATTATGGAAAATCAGGTTAAAAAATAAATAAAGTTATAATTAATTTTTATTGGATGTAAATATGTTCGATTTAATAAACCTTATTGTCTCAGGACTCGTTGGCCTAAGACTGGGCATTTCAAACCGCCAACCTTTGGGTTAATAGCCTTTTCTAATAGTAAAATCTAAAAAAAAAAATATCAAAGGATAGAAACACCTATGTAACCCACGTTACATAGAATTTTTTTTTAATTAGATGTGCGAGCATCGACTGCTATGATCATTTAGCCCGAATGGAAATTTGTAGCGTATAAAAATTCCATGCCTGACCGGAATTCGAACCCAGGACCTCCAGCTGAAAGGAGGAGATGCTACCGCTCGCAGCATGGAGGCTGGCAGAATTTTATTAATTTTTTTTTGAAAACTGTAGAAACTGTTCTTGAAACTGGATTATTTTTATTAAATGCCTAATGGGTTAATTTATTTCAGTTATGTGCATTATTGATGTATCATAAATTTAATCATAAAAATCGAAAATTAAATCATCTGATTAGTAAACTTATTTCATACAAAATCAACAAATACAAAATAAAAAAATACAAATTTATGCTTTTATTTCACTTAAAAAAAATGACATTAAAGAAAAATTATAAAAAGTATGTAAAATATATGTAAAAAGAACACTTAACCATTTCATTTAACTAATTTTTGTTTAGAACAACTAAAAAAATCGTTAAAAATCTATTTCCAAAATAAAATATCTGTAACTATTTGTTCAGTCATTAATGGTTAGCGTAAGATAACTGATATTAAAGAATTAGCAAGTTATTTTATAAAGTGTAAATGAAGCCACTATCCCCCCCCCTTCTGCAATTCTTTTCTCACGGAGCTCTGTTTAACTGCCAAATCGTGCGTACTTCAAACACCGCCTTCTCAATCAACTTCCATAAAAATTTGTAATTTATATATATATATATATTTCAAATCCACTAAACGCTTACTTAAACAGAAACTGCTTGAATTATAAAAATCAGAAAGAATTAGAGTGAAAACGAGTGGGTGGAAGAGGCTTTGTTATGACGTTAACCGAATTTCTTTCAAGAGAGATAAATGGCCATTTATAGTAACGGCCATTAAGTAACTAGTTTAATCAAATTTGGCGTTGATCCTTTAATATCGCACGCTCTCTGTGACAACCTAATTAGCAATTTGATGAACTAAATATTTTAGATGGCTCTCATAACAGTAATACCTACTCATGATAAACAGACCACTAAAAAAATCATTTAACCGAAAGACATGATGTATTTCAATATTATTTCATCATTTCTACTACTTTAATCATTTATTAAGCAATATTCATTGTTATTTTCAGAAACAGTTGTTATTAAATGATAAGTTAGAGACTATTAATTCAATAAAAAATAATATGTCAGCATAGGCCGAACTCTGTAGAGGAGTGGTGGCATCTCGGTATTTCATCCGGGGGTCCCGAGTTCGAATCCTGATCAGGCATGGAATTTTTCATTTGCTACAAATTTACATTTCCATATTCCCACGTACACATGCTTTTCTATAAGCTACTGAGATGAATCAGTCAATCAAGCATTTGATTTTAATGTGGCAAATCAAGATATTTATTATTGTAATAGTTTTCATAATTTTTGATAAATAAATCATAAAATAATTTTATGATTTTATTTAAATCAACTAATCTATGAATCATCTATGAAATCAATTAAATTAAATTGTGTACGTACAGTAAAAACGACTGTACCACTCTTTACCACATTATCTCTCCTTAAGACACGGTTAATAATAGAATTACTTTAGAATCCTCAATTGGAAAAATATATGCTCTGTCGGATATAAAAATAAATATAAAAGCAATACACACACACACACACACACACACACACACACACACACACACACACACACACACACACACACACACACACACATATATATATATATATATATATATATATATATATATATATATATAAAATTAATAGCTTGTCCAATACTGTGCAGATGGTGTGTTTAAGAAGTTTCATTTTTATATTTTCAATTTGGAGTGTCCAATCTTAAATTTAAATTGTATTCTGCTGGTAATAAAATATTGTCTTTTTTTTAATATAGTCTGTTTTACTTTATGTATTTATCTTAATTTTTTTATTTTGTATAAAAAGTTACTTTTAATTAATTCTATATATCTAACTGATGATGATTATTAAAAAAACGAAATGCGTCTTTTTAAATGGCTGTTAAACGCTTTTTTTTTTAGATGATTTCATAAGAAAGGTACATGTAATGGGTACCGTAATTCGAATTCCGGAAAATTTCAAAATATCAGCGTTTCACATCCCCCAGACCCCAAAACCACCGTCAGTTCAAAAATTTATATATTTCACTTTCTTGTGGACACGATAACTGCCGTAATTTTGCGCCAATCACTTTCAAATTGATACATAAAATATAACGACCCAAAACTTCAGTCAGTTCTTTAATGGGCAAAATCGGACCGTGGGAGTGGAAATGGGGGAGTTTTTCGAAAAACCAAAATATCGCTTTAACTTTTTTATTAAGTAATATATCGAATTCGTTTAAAGTTCCTACTGTTCTTTGGATAAGGGCCTAAAACTTTTCTAAGTAGTTTTTTGATATCACCAACCATTGGTCCAGGAGGTGAAAAAATTGGGGTTTCGAAGACAAAAAAACATACCTTCCTTAGTAGTCACAGTATTGAATCGGTTTAAAGTGGACATTAGTCCTCTAAACATTACCTAAAACTTTTGTTTGAAACAATTTTTTATATGACCAACCCTTACGGCAAGGGATGACAAAAATGTTGCTGGAATTGTAAGAAAATGGGGCTTTCGTATTCTATCTCGTGCAACCACTGTCGTATTGAGTAAATTTGAAGTTTTTGATCTTTAAGGTGGGAATCTTTTTTATCCCTTACTTAGCACCGGTAAAATCTACCTTCCGGCGCGCCGAAAGGGATTTTTTTGTTATTTTATTTCAATAAATATTTACCGTAGCTCTTCTTTTACATTTAGTATCATTCTGTTGTAATTTTTAAATTTAGCAAGTTTTTAACATTATTAATAACATAATAGACAATTGTATACGTTACCTAAAAAACTTTTATCGTTTATTATATAACAAGAAAATAAATCATTGTACAGTTACTAAATATTCATAGTAAGTAACATCACCTACAGTGTTCAGTTTTCACATTTCATTCAGTATCCGCTATAAATTTAAGTCTTTGGTAAGTTGCCAAAATATAATATTTTATCTATAGTCATATTCAGGCTTACTCGGCACTGTATTAGGCGTATCAAGACCATCTATAACTAAGCTTTGGACACCACCCGAATTCCTTCCTGGTATACTGAATTTATATTCCCTTGAACTTTCACGTTAAAAAAAAGAAGATATTATCAATATATTAAAACAATGCATTTTAAAATAGAAAACACAATAAAAATGTATTTTTATAAAAACAAAATAATAGAATGTTCTAATAATTACAAATATATTCAATTACAATGCACATGTGTGTGTATACGCGAGCGTATACACACACACATCCCAAAATAATGTTATAAATTTCTAAATACGATACAGCAATGCAGATTAATAATAACCAATAATTAAATATATATTTAATAATTTTTATATATATATATATATTTACCTGATTCAAAAGAATAGATTAGGATCATGTAACAAAGTTTAATAAGTCCTGATTACTTACCTGCAAAAAAAGAAAAGATAAATAGGTTTCATAATGAAGAAATATTAAATAATAGTAATAGCATATCTTTATAAAATATAATATAAAAGTAAATATATAAATTCTATTAAATATATAAAACAATAAAATAAATTTTAAAAAATGTTAAAATTTGTTTACAGACTTTTCGAAGAAAAATACGATATTACATTCGGTCGTAAGGAGAACTGGTGGGTGAAAATGAATTCTTTTTACGTTTTGGAGTAAGCGGAGTACGAAAGTATCATTCTTCACATAAAATGTAATTTCCTTATCTATGAATACAACCGCGCGCGCGCGCGAGAGAGAGAGAGAGAGAGAGAGAGAGAGAGAGAGAGAGAGAGAGAGCGAGAGGCTATCTCTAAAGTAAAGACCGTTTCATTGTAAAATATTTATTCCGAAAACTTTTATGAATATGTTTTATTTCACTTAAACTACCTTATACCTTATACTACTTCTCTATATAATCGTCACATGAATTAAGACATTTATCGTAGCTATACACCAGCTTTAATATACTCATCCGCAAATTGTTTACCACTCAAAAATTCTTTCATTTTCCCAACAAATGGTAATCAGAAGGAGCTAAGCCCGGACTGTATGGTACGTGATTGTAAATTTGCCATCCAAATGATCTCAGTAAATCACGTGTCGGACCAGCAACATGTGGACATGCATTATCGTGCAGCAGGACGACGCAGTCGGTCAGCCGCCCACATTGCCGTTTTGAATGGCGTGCAGTAACTTACGTAGAGTTTCGCAGTAGGCTTCTGCATTTATAGTCGTTCCACGAGGCATGATATTGATCAGCAGTATGCCAAACCGATCCTGTGGCCGTCAGTTTGCGTCCAAATGACTGTGGCTTGATCTTTGCCGGTCTGGTTGGTGATTGATGATGACGCCATTCACTTGACTGCCATTTTTTCTCTAGAGTGTTACAAGAAATACATGTTTCATCACCGGTAAAAATTGAATTAAAGAACTCGTCGCCTTCTTCTATGTAGCGCATCAAAAATTCCAAAGCAGATCCCATTCGGATTTTATGTGACGTTCCGTTAAGATATGCAGCATCCAAATCCACAAACCTTTCTGAAGCCTAAATGGTCATGAACAATAAGACCGATAAGAGCTTTTGAAACATCAAGAAAAAGAATAGCCAGGTCGGAAATCGCTGAGCGACGATCTTTTTGATTTCATTATCAACACAGTTCAACAAATCCTGTGTGATTATCGGGGCATCCCCAAACGATCTTCATTGTACACATTAATTCTGTTCTTTCTAACCTTTCATACCATTTTAAAACATTTCTTTCATTCGTTATATTATCACTGTAAGCAGCAACCAACTGCCTATGAATTTCAGCCGGCATAAAATTTTGATGGTTTAAAAGACATATGACTCCACGTATTTCACAGTCGGTGGCAACATCGATTTTCCTATTTATTTTATAATTTAATAACTCACACGTAGTCAGATACTACAACGCGAAAACTTACAGATAACAATGCAGTGTGTACATTACTAGCGTAGCCATGAAGACACAGATTTGCCAACCTTAAGGAGAGAAATTTCCCAGCGGTCTTTACTTTAGAGATATTCCTTGCATATAGGCTTATGTGTAAACCTTTGGCTTGATTATCTCCCAAACTAATGGATAAATTTCATTGAAATTTAGTTATAATGTAGTAGTGCATCTGATGTAGTGCATGTGAACATTTGAGGATGATTTTTGACTCGGTTATTGAGTTACGCTCAATTTAATGTAGGACAGACAACATATAGCATCAATTTGAGATTATGTTGACATTGTAGTGGAGTATTCGCGCTTATGCACAGTGGTGAATGAGTTTAAACTTTATGCTTGTGTGTAAGATCAACTCGTTAATCGAAAGTACGTAGTGCGTTGTACTCTGAAAATCTTACTGTGAAGTA
This sequence comes from Lycorma delicatula, assembly GCF_047948215.1. Taxonomy (NCBI): domain Eukaryota; kingdom Metazoa; phylum Arthropoda; class Insecta; order Hemiptera; family Fulgoridae; genus Lycorma; species Lycorma delicatula. The sequence continues at coordinate 76,113,033 of NC_134461.1, read as the reverse complement.
GTTAGGGCGTCGGAAATGAAAAGTCAATCTTCTTGGGCAGATCTGCGCAAGAGTTTTTTTTTAATATTAAAACTGATATGTATTAATGTCATATAATCAATTTTAAACATAAAAACTCTTTCTTTGCATTAATTTTTTATGTTATAATTGTAAGCAAAAATAGAGACAGAAACTAAAGCTATGATACTAAATCACAGAATATGATATTAGAACACAGTTTGGCAGAATACGGCAAAATAATGAATGTTGGAAAGCAAAAATAATGAGAATATGAAACATTAAGCCAATAATAAATATCTACACAAATGAAGGAAGAACTGAACTAATAAAGCATTAAATGTAATTTGGTACAGTGTAAACCAAAGATTGAAAAAGTGAGAACAAAATAAAAACAAAAATAGCACCGGTTAATGAAAGATTTAATTGAAAGGAAGGTTATTTTATTCAACGAAGAAAAATGAGCAGAATTCTGTTTTAACCCGATCTTTTGCAATTTGTCGGTTTGTATATTAGAGACGCCGACATAGCCAAACGCGTCTTTCGACCTTTTTTAAATTTTACAATAATTATTGCTGCTATTACAAGGGGCGATATATGTATAACCAGTTATTATAACACCTTTTATTCTAAAACAGACCATTGAGAAAAACACCGAAACCCTTACTTAGCGAGTCATTATGTAGCAGGTCCCCTTTGTATACACTACTTTAAAAATATTAATTTGATTTTATATTTTTTGTAGCAATTGAATTTTTTTTTAAGAAAGATAAATGTAAAAAAAAATAAAATAGAACAAATATGGAATGATATGATAAAAGTACTTCCTTTATACTACTCATCAGTCAGTGATATCTAATATTCCCAGATATATTTCTCATTTGGTAAGACTATTTTTGATAATGGTTTAACCTTCCGTAATCTTTTCGATCGACAATTCCGTTTTGTAATTTATTTTACTTTTCACTTAAATTTTCTTTTAGAGCTCAACGTGTTAAATTCATTACAAAAGGAGGGAAATCTACTGTTAGTGCAATAAATCTTAGAAGCATTTTTTAAATAAAAAGTTTATGTTTGGAGTATACATCTGTACGGATGTGAAATAGAAACAGTAAAAATAAAGGAGGGGAAAGGTTGGAATGTATACATGGAGAAGATCAAGTAGACAGAATGAAAAATAAAATAATGCTCATTGAACGAGATTAATCAGATCAAGTCATTGAAATAAATAACAGAAAGATAAAATAAAAATCGATTTGGTTAGAGTAGTAATACTATCATTAAAGAATAAGAATGTTCTAGGTCTAGACAGGATTAAAATGAAAGATTTTAAATATGTTAGCATCATGTTTATTCATAGTTTCTATAAATTTATTTATTTATTGTTGTAGAGGCCTTCAAACTTCTCAGACTGAAAACCACCAGTAGTGGTTAAATCAATATACGAGTATAAAAAAGGAGATGGGGACAATTATTCCAGTTACAGAGATATCTATATACCGGGTACAGGATAAAATATTATTAGCTGACGCTTAAAGGGAATAATTGAGCAATTATTTTCTAAGATCATTGTGAATTTAATACAGGCCTGTTCAACAATGCATGATATATATAATAGAAGAATTTTAATTTAGACATGTAGAGAATAAGGAACCTACATCGCGTTTTTAAATTTTGAGAAAGCTTTTGATTAAATGGATAGAAGCACGTTAAAGGAAACTTTGAGGTTAAACATGCTATCTGGTCAGGTTTGCGTCTAATTACTACAGTTAAGAGTATAGTATGTACTGTTCAACAGGTATTTGTTGCATTGATACGAGACAAAAGTTTTTGAAGAATTTTAAATAAATCAAGGCGTACCAAAAGAATGTAGCAAAGAAGCAAATCTTCAATATCTATTTCTATAAAGGTCTGAGAGAATAGAAAAAAAGTTAAAATTTGGACTGTTGCTGAATAATTCCTTCCAACTAGTATAATTTTGTTTGCTAATTATCAGTCCTTATTGAAGAATTTATAGACGACCTGCAAATCAACATATTAATTATCCTTATTACACGATAGCATCAATTTATCAAAATCAACTAACTAAGACAAATTTGCCTTAAAGAATGTAATATGGTTTAAGGTAATCTTGGAGGTTAAAATATCGTTGCTATCCTTGCCTTGATCAAGTGCAGAAATTTATTTATCTTAGTTATAAAGTAAGTCTTGTCCAAAAGTTCATGTTGTAAAAATGTTGCTCGATTCTGGAATGAACGTGAAACGGTTATAAAGAGATTAAGAGATAAGACCATACACAAATAATATTTTGAAATGTTTTCAGTAACCCTATATTATTGTATAGATTAGAAACCTGGATATTGACTCAGCAAAATAAATAATTAGTAGAATAAACAGAAATAAAATTTTTAAGACTGATCTAGGATTTTCAAAGATTGACCGATTAAGAACTGCTGATAAATAAAAGGAATTAAAAATTCTCAGGATACTTGAAAAACGTATAAGCTTAAGTGGAATCATTTACAAAGAGAATGGAAGTATTAACCCCAAGGAAAAAGAAATTTTGAAAGACCGATGAATTGTGAAGCTCATATAATATCAGAACAGGCTAATCCACGAGACAAAGAGGAAGAAAAGATTCTATACAAGACAAAAAAGAAAGCTACTTAACTGGGATATTGATAAGGGAAGAGGGTTTGATTAGAACAGTCATAGAAGAAACGGAAGAAAGTAGATAGAGTAGATTGTTAAAGGGAAAGAATTATAGACGATCTGAAAAAAAGTAGATTTATTAGCAACTCAAACCTTTTTCTGTAAATATAAAGAATAGAGACGGAGATGATGCAATAGATAAACCAGACATGAGATATTCTAAAGGAAATTTGTTATACATAGCTGATAATGAAAAAAAAAACACAATAAATGAACATTTTCTATAAAAGAGATACTAATGGTAAATTTTCCTATAATTTATATGCACTTAGGTGATTTATGTATACATCTCGCTATTATATAAAGAGACGTCTTTTTCGTTTGTTCCCTATAACAGAGGTTACCAATCATAACCAATCATCACGAAATTTTAACTGTAGCTTTCTTATAACCCTCGCAATGTTTATCACAATTCAATCCTCTCCAGTCTCACTACTATATAAATCATAAATAATAAAAAAAATGTATAAATAAGTAACGTAAAACTTTATTTATTTTCCCTATTTAGCCTCCGGGAATTACCATTCAATGCATTACTTCAGAGGATGAATGAGGATATGTATGAGTGTAAATAAAGTGTAGTCTTGTACAGTCTCAGTTCGACCAGTGTGGTTAATTGAAACTCAACCACAAAAGAACACCGGTATCCACGCACGATCTAGTAATATTCAAATCCGTATGAAAGAACTGCCTTTACTAAGACTTTAACGCTGTAACTCTCGACTTCCAAATCAGTTGATTTGGGAAGATGAGTTCACCAGTAGACCAACCCGGTGGGTTGACGTAAAACTTATTTTGGTAAATTTAATAGGATTGTCCATATCGATAGATATTATCTATATCGTTCATTTTCTAAGCGAGATAAATCGACTTCTTCACAGGTATGTGATTTATTAAATTTTTAGTTGTTTATAAAACATCAATTTGTACTATTATCATAATATACGTAAAAACAACTTAGTCTGGTAATGAAATTAAAGGGAATGACGATAATTTTACATATTTTACAACTAAATAGTTTTTACCCATTGAATTAATCTATTTTATCAAGTAAGCTGTGAATAGCGATAACAATGAGAGCATTAGCCTACAAATAATTATTAAAAATCTATTTTCAATTTTTTAAGTTTTGTAATCATATAGCGCAGGGGAAGCCAGGACAGGAGATGCTGGTATAACTACACAAGCTTATATATAACGGGCACTGCTTAATTTCTTAAAATCGTCACCAACTTTACACAACAAACATAAATCTCTTTGCATTCCTTTTCGCTGAATCTAACCGTTTAAATCTAGCCTGCATATTACCATACAATAGTCTGGTTTGAATGAAAATGCAAAGAGTTTGAAGAAAGAACATGCATTTTAAACTTTCAAACAATATACAGTACAATAACTAATGCAACTATACAATTAAACTATATATAAATAACGTATGCAAATATATTAGATTGGTAAAATTTAATTTTTAATTTGATTAAATTTTAATCTTTTAAAATTTAATTAAATTAATTAATTAATCCTTCAGTAAGCATAGAGAAATATGGTACAGACGGTCATAAGCTGTATGCGAAGAAACAAATATACAAACAACTAATGCAACTATATAAATATGTACAATACACATTCAAATAAAGACACCTTTCAAAGTAAAACACAACAGAGTTCAAGGCTGCACAACAGAGTTCAAATGCTTGCTTGTAAACAACATTTTTTTGTCTTTCCTTTTTTTTCCAAACTGAATTTTCCAAACGCGAAAAAATTATTTGAGAATGATCAAGAATGCTCCAAATGTTCTAGAATCTTTTAGGAAGTTCTAAAAAAGGTAATAGTGTTTGAAAATATTCTAGAATATTCGTAAATGTACCAGAATTTAACACATTTTATGTTTTAAGGTTCTCACACCTCCCGCAATGGTTGCGATAGGTATCTCTATTTTTTTATTTGGTTTTTTCTGGGCGAAAAACGTTTCGGCGTTATGATAGCCGGAACACGATATATATTGTAAAAAACTAAATTTCAAAAATTCACGATTAAAAAATTAAATAAAAACGCCCGGAAAACAAAACATGAAATATAAATACAAAAACAATAGAATAAAAAAAAAAAACAAAATGAAAACTAAAGTAGAAATTTAAATAAAAAAAAACAAACTAAAATATTAAAAATAAAGACAAAACAAAAAACTTAAACTAAATGTTAAAACACAAAAACATACAACTGCTACAAAAAGAAAAAAAAATCGCAAAACAGTATTAAAAACTATGTAGAATATTAGCACCCCGTAGAAATAAAACCACCTCCTCTAAAACTTTATTATTGCCCTGGATTTGACGAAAATTCCTGGGTAATTTAAATTTAGGAAACAAGGAATGTGTGCATTCCACAAGAATGTGGCGCACAGTCAAGCGGCAATTGCATCACATGCACACTGGTGCGTTTACTGCTGACATCAGATACCTGTGAGTAGCTCTCGTATGTCCTATCCGCAATCGGCAGAGGACCGATTTCCTCAACGAATCTTCCTGCATGAGGAGTCCTGTGGCAGCACAGAACCTTTAATGTGCCGGAGTTTGTTATCAACCGGATCCGTCCAGTCATCTTGCCACTTTGCGCGAAGAGTGAGTTTCACACAGTTAATAAAGTCGGATGCAGTAACATGGGAAGTGAAGGAAGGGTTGTTGACTACATTTGTCTTTATCAGCAGAATCTGCACGTTCATTACCCGGAATTCCCACGTGACTAGGGATCTAGCACTTGTGTGTTACAATGGTTCAACTCGGCGATTGCATTGCAGATTTCGGTGACGATAGGATGCCTGGAATAAAAGTTTTCTAAGGATCGAAGAGCACATAAGTATTTATAGTAAGTACTATAAATAAGTACTACACGAGCGCTACAAATAAGGACAAATAAATAGCAAATCCGACATTCAGGTATTGTAAAGACGTTTTGCCGCCATTCAAATTGTTTACTTCGGGACAGTTATCGTCATCGGACAAAGCCGATCGAGGCCTCTTCATATGTTGGTGGTTTTTGCAGATGAACCACCAGCCATCATAGAATTCGTTTGTGGACTTCACATTTTAGTCCCACGAGTACCGACGTTATAACGGACCACTCGAATAGAGCGCACGCGTACTGGAGCTAAAGCTAAGTACAACTGGGTTCGCCCACGCGCCCATAGGACATTTTCCGAGACTCACTACGTAGTGCCATTCACCCATCAGCTCGATTGTTCCCACCTTGGGTTATAGTTACGCTTCGTAAGGTATCGCAACATCACCGAGTGTATGTGTAAGAAGAAATAGTGTAGAATGTTGTAGTATAGTTGTGTAAGGGTACATACTGTATAGTGTGTAGTGTTCTTGGTATAGTGTATGTGCATACTCTAAAGTGTTCTGTAGCTCAGTGTATAGTGGGAGGAAAAGTTGCAGAGGCTAGGCTCGTGGGGACGCTAAGCCCCAAAGTCTTAAAGAATAAGATTCCCCGTCGGAGACCTAGGTATTTCTAACACTCACAGAAATTTTGCCCAGTTAGTAGGTAATAATTGTTCCAATTTTTGTTGAAATTGGTCCTGTCATTTAGGAAGAGACGTGGAATAAACATACATACATGCACACATACATATATATACGAGTATATTTATATATATATATATATATATATATATATATAAAATTATCTACAATTATATTTTCTTGGTACTATCTGAAGTGAAGAGTTATTTCTAATGGAAAAAACTATTACGCAGCGGAACTAAGAAGATATTCTTATCAAAATTCTATCAGAATAACTACATCACGCATACAATAGTCAGCACCCCTAACACAATTATGAATCAACTCTATGACTCATCTTATGAAATATGTTAATTTTTTTTGTAAAATTTTACCCTATATTGCGTTTTTGCATGACTGCAAATCGTGTGCTACACATACGGTATTACCATTAATAAATTCTACAGTACATTAATTCGTGCGAAAAATAAAGGGGAAGTTAGAATTTTAAGTTAAGTTTAAAACTTGTCATCGATTTTCGGAAGCCTGGTCATTTAATTATAATGACGTACTAGTCTAACTAACCATTTATTACGTTGCCGACAATTTGTTTTAGGACTCTTAATACTTCTACGGTTTTATTATTATTTTTTGGTACAATGGCATGTAGGTAATGATTTTAAGGTTGCGTGCAACACGTTAACATTGTTTCGCTTGCCTATGTTCCTTAATTCTCACTCAGATAGTCGTTGTTTGTAATCTATAGTACAATTATAATACCTTTGCTATATTCGTATTTATAAATTTCAACTCGCTGTAAATGTTTTAACGAATAATAATTGTAAAAATAATAGCAATTTTACACCGTGGTATATTCCATACATATTACTTACACTAAACTTAACTAAATATTATCATATCGTACCATCTATAAGATATAACAAACTTATAAATAGAGTATCTACATTATAAATGCATGTTTTATTACGTTGATTACAGTTTTATAAATTGCTATTTTATCCATTTGCAATTTTATAACATGCTACTAGTATAAAATTCCCTTTTAAAAAGGTTACGCAAAACAGTAATTTTCAAATTTAATGATGTATTTTTTATAATGACTCTATTGATATTTTATGAATAAGGAATAAATTTTTATTTAAAAAGACTACGTATTTAAATAATATTAGGAAAAAATAAACAAAAGAAAAAAGAATTATATACATTTGGAACCTGATTTTTATGGAACTATAAAACTAGCTATTAAAGATAAAACACAGTCTCGTGATAGATACACATTTTGAAATAAATTAAAATGTATTAAAGAAAAACTTTTATAGCATGATATACATTCAATAGCAGCGAAAATCGATTTGTTTGTTAATTAGTGACCTTTGAAATCCTGGACGATCTTTTCATAAATTTGACCATAAGAATAATTAAATTTGTTTTTTAAAAGAACGAGTAAATAAATATTATATTATAATTTTATTAAAAACGGCCCGTTGGTATGATTATATAATTAATAATTGAAAAACCCACTTACCAATAATTTTTTATATGTACGTTCAAGCGCTTTAAAAATAAAATTCCATCATCAGGAACTTAAAAAATGTATGTTATAATCTTAATAAAACTAATGGTCTAACTTAATAAAACACAGCAATAGTCTAATCCATAACGGTGGAGACATTCATAATGACAGGACGTTAAATCGACAAAATTTTAAACATTTGGCGACCACTGTTATGTTATATTATATTATATTACATTACATAAACAAATTTACATGACGAAGAAGTTTTAGTTTTAAGATTATAACATACATTTTTCAAGTTGCTAATGATGGAATTTTATTCTGAAGGCACTTGAACGTATATTATAAAAGAATTGTCGGTAAGTAGGTTTTTAATTATTAATTAAATGTTATATTATCAAAAAAATAAAATTTGGTTTTTTTTTTTAATGGAAAAGACCAACTTAGGACCTCACAAATAATTTTTTTTAGCTTCTTTTCTCTTCTTCCATGCGTTTCTAATTTTTTCTGCATGGCTTCGTTTTTCCTCATCTATCCATTTTCTTCCTGTTCTTTTTTCTGCCACAAGAACTTTTATATTAAAAATTATTCTTCGGAAATTATCTCTACCGTAGCAATCCTCTTCTTTGAAGCCTGTCCTTTGGAAATCCTCCACCATCTGTTTCAGGTAGTTTGGTTTGCTTTTCATATTCTTCAGCTTATCAAAGATTTGTTTATTTAATCTGTTTGGGTCCAAAATCCTGGTCATATGTTCCAATAAATTTAAACTTTATCCTTATCGCTGCTTCTGGATTGTATTCTGGATTTTGATAGATCTCTTTGTTAGATTTCAGTTAGAATCTTTCCTCTTTGGAGCATGGGATTTCCTTAGTAGGCTTCTCTCGATCTTGAGAAATCTTTCGGTTGGATAGGTGTAATGTTTCAGTGTCATATAAGATTACTAGTCTTATTACAGTTGTATAATGTAGTAATCTGGCGATCTTTGAAAGATTTTTCTTATTATAGATATCTTTTTTGATAAATCTAAGCTTCGTCAGTTTTAATATTTTATTTTCAATTGATGCTTTATCCATTCGTGTTCTCTTCCTATTATCTGCTTATAATCTATCCTAGCTACTTAAAAAGTAGAGGTGATATTTTTGTTTTTTGTGAATTAATTAAAATCGTCATTATTTCAGTCCTGGTAAAGGTTACCTGTAGACCTGCTTTCTGGACTATTCCTGTAACTATTCTATTTGTGCTACGGTTTCTTCGTTTCAGGTAATAGCCAGGTCATCAGCAAAGGCTAAGCATCTTATTTTGATTCGGTTTTTGGATCCTACCTTCGCATTCGTATCATTTTCATACGCCAAAAAGGTTTTATTATTTTGTCCAAAACAAAATTGAACAGGACTGGTAATATTCAATCAGCTTCTCAAATATGTTGCGACTAAGAAAGTTGACGCTTATTTCTTCCGTAAATTTAATATTAGGAACTGTGCTTGTGAACCTGAGTTAATGAGGTTTGAAATTCTAATTTGTTTTGTTTTTTTTAACTTTAATTTTCTTTTTAAAAGTTTTCACAATGACAAAGAATAAAAATTTGGACGGTATGTGCGTTTATCTAACTCTCCGTAAATTCCAAAATATTTGTAGCAAATATTTGTAATTTATTTTTAATTATAACGCTAACGAGTATTATGATGATTTAGAAAAAAGTCTTCATTTGGACGTTAGACACTATTTTCTCTCTATTCAAAGAATCCAATTTTACTAAATACATGAAATCAAAGTTCTTGAAAATTACATAATCCACTAATTATAATTAACGTACAAATAAAACAAAATATAAGTGTTTCGAATTGAAAAATTGTCCGTTTTTGACGTGGGTTAAAAAATACAGTACAAAGGTTGATTTTACAAGATTACTAAAAAAACTGAATTTTACGAATGAAATACTCTTCAGGTAATTTTGCAAAAAACTAAACAAAAGAATTTAGAACTTTAAAATTATTTTTCTATATCTATTAAGTTATTAAAGAAATTTCTAGGCTTAAGAATCTCGAAATCAGACAAACATGGTCCTTGTTTCCTCATGATTTATATCTGAATAATGTTTTATCTTTTTTTTGACGGGCAGCGACTGTAGAAAATGACAGGTCATTTTGCCCTATGAGAATCGTAATTTTTAGCTATAAAAACTGCCATACCTGTCCGGGATTCGAATTCGAGACCTCCGGATGAAAGGCTGAAATGTTACACTCCGCAACGGATATTTTTTTAAAAAATATACTTTCAAAATCAGTTGATATAAATACTATAATAAACTCTGTTATTTAATGTATTTATACATTACTGATGAACGGAAAAGTTTGATTTTCAAGAAACGAATACATAATTTTTTTTTAACTTCTATTTTTATTTAAAATTAGTTAGAAAAACATGAGTAAATAAAAGGAAAGAAATTAATTTTAAGAGAAAAAAACTCAGAAAAAAAAACAAATTATTCCAAAAATTTATGAAATTAAAAGTACGGGTGTTAACAATCATAAAAAATTATTGTGCAGTTCTACGAAAGAAAACCAACTTTTCCTTATTTTAATTTGTTTCCTTTTGAAACAGTCATCAACTAATTCTAAATTAAAATTTTACAAAAAAAAAAAAAAATAATCTTTGGTCCATAAAGAATAACAACGTCAAAAACACGTCAGAATAACACGTCAAAAACGCAATACAAAAAAAATAAAAATAAATAAATTAAAAAATAATTTTATTGCTGACAATAGATACCACAGATAAAAAAAAAGTCAACGGTTCCGACTTGCAGCATCTTTTTACAAAAAAATTCATAAAAGAATAACTAAAAGGTATAAATTTATTTTTTTTATTCGTAAAATTTTTTTTTATCTATAACGATCTATTAGTATATGTTCAAGTACATTTACTTTCCTTCTAATGCATTATTTATTTTCAATGCACTTCTTGACAGGATTTATAATCGTATAATGCAATTTTAGCAAGGAAAATTTTGTTTGTAATAGGCGTATGATTAATTATTATTTCTTATATCTAAACTGTAATATGATAGAATGAATTAAAAACTGTATGGTAAATTATTTAATAAACAATCTTTACAACTTACTCAAAGAATAAAAATATAAAACGAACAAAACACTTTTGAAATGTTCGATAACTGTAACGAAATACTTTAAAATAAAATCTAAGAAACATACTTTGTAAAACATGCACCACTGTTATTCATTAATGTTTAATAAAAGTGTTATTTGTATTAAAACAAATTACTAAGTATCACTGAAGTTATTTAATCAAACAGTCTTATCTCGTTTGGAACTGATTTGATTGTTGTTACTTGATATACCGATAACATAAATAAATCGATTTTAAATAATATTCTTACTTGCATTTTATTACGTATCACAGTTTCATTGTAATATCTGTTATTATTCCATCGTTTAAATACACTTTTCACGAATTATATAAATGTAACAAAAAAAAAAATATTTGAACATATTTTTGGAACCTCGTTTATTATTTTTTAACTTATTTTATTAGAAAAAAAATACATATTCAAACCTAATTTTTATTACAAATAAATAGAATATGAATATTAATCAGCTGATTTGATGAAAAATTATCAGTTGATAAAAAAAAATCGAAGTTACAAATGATAAACTTTAAAAACCAAATTAAAATAAAATAAAAATATATATATATATATATATTCTTTTATAATTTTAAATGCCAAATCGTTTTTAATTAAATTTTATTACGTCTATGAAAAACGATGTCCATTTGAAAAATACTTATAAGAAACGAATACGGGAGAAACCAACGTCATCATAAAAATAAGAAAAGAAGCAGAAAAACGAAGAAAAGTGAGCAAAGACTCTCTGAAATTCAGGTAAATGTTTAAAATGCGTTATGCGTGCCCGTGATATTATTTTGATAAAAAAAGGAAGGCAAGGTACTGGCTTAAAAATACTGTTAACAAGAGTGAGTTAAAGTTTTAAAGAATAACTTATATATTCCTAATCTTTTTTTACGGACTTTCTGAAGAAAAATACGGTATTACTTTCGGTCGCATGGCGGGAGTGGAGAATGAATTGAATTGTCTTTGCGTTCTGAGGTATAAGGAGTACGAAAATACCATTCACTTAAAATGTAATTTCCTCATATGTATATTTATAAACATAAAAAAAAAATTGTGGCTCAAAAATCTCCCGGTACTAACGCCACCGCAGACTGCTGTTTAGGTTATGTTGACTTCGTGTACTGACAAATCGTACGTATATCAAAATAACCTAACTAAATATAACCTCGCTTCGCTCGCTAACCTCTTATAATTAACATTAAATATGCATAATATATACAACTTATGAATAATATAACCTTAATGTTATAGCACCGAAATCCAATTAATGTTAATCCACCGAAATCCGATTGACTACTTTGTTTTTAAATAAAGCTGTAGTTGCGGTGGCGTTAATACGTAAAAGGTTAGCGAGCGTAGGTTATATTTAGTTAGGTTATTTTGATATACGTACGATTTGTCAGTACACGAAGTCAACATAACCTAAACAGCAGCTGTAGCTGCGGTGGCGTTAATACGTAAGTACCAATCTCCCAAACTGAGATTTAGATATGCTGTAATAGTGTATCTGAAGTTGTGCATGTGAAAATTTGATGAATATTGGAACTTGAGTTTCAATCTAAGGTCAACATTAGACAACATAACCTCAATTTGAGGTTATATTGACTGTGTAGTGATATATTTTTCATACACGCTTAAGCAAAGAGTCACAGGGGTGAACGAACTTAAACTTGATATTTGTGTGTACGGTCTGCTTGTTAATCGAACGTACGTAACGCGTTGTACTCCGAAAATCAGTGCGTTTCTGACTGGGAATTAGTGGAGGCGTCAGAAATATAAAATCGGTCTTCTTCCAAAGAATTACACAATAGTTTTTTTACTCCTATTTTGTCGTATAATTATTTTGAATTTTTTCTTGAGAATACTTTATCAGAATATACATCAGAAAAAAAACATCGACGACAAAAAAAATTCCTCAAATAAATGTCAGATATGTACTTTTCCAGTTAAAAAATTCTACTTAAAATTTATAAAAGGAACGTCGGAGGAACTTCTTTAATAAATTATAATAAGAATTAACGAAGTTGGCACAACTGACGAATAATAAAACATGAAGATATTAAGATGAAAAAGAAAATAATGGTCGAACTGAGATCTTCTTACTTTTCTATCTGTATCAAAAAACAGAATTACATACTACATACATTTTTAAATATTAAATGAACATAAAATCAGAAAGACTGAAAATAAAAATAGGATAGAGATTACAAAAAAACGGGATTAATCTAAATGAAAGTATAGTATGTACAATGAAAATAAAAGCTTGCATTGGAGAACGTCGAGACGTCATTACTACCGAACCTGGAAACACTTACACCAACCTAACAGGATAACAATAATTGCATTGTAATTTATTACAGTTTTCATGTTTTATTAGTTATAATTGATTATTATGTAATTAGTATTGATAATTCGATAAATAAACATTGCGAAAACAAGAGTTTTTATTTAGGTGTTTTTTAAACTAAAAAAAAATCATAACTAGCTTGAATGTATATTGTACCCTTAATTACACTAAATTAGATATGAAATCCTTTTTTGTATAATATTTAGAATTTTTTATTAAAAAAAATTCAAATAAAATTCTTAGTGATAAAGTAGAAAAATTAGTCTTTTTTCATATGAAATAATTTATTTTTCTTATCTAAAGAAAAAAATATTATTTTCTAAATTTATTCATTTAACTACTTAAAAACCATGATAATGTAACAAATTCAACCTTTGATAAAATTTTCTAACCAAACTTATCATAAAATATAAAAGAAAATCATTAAAAAAATAATTTCTGGGCTAATTTAAATAAATTATTGTTAAAAAACGTATAAAAATTAGTTACCAACTGATGAGACTAAACTGAAAATTATTTCCTATCTGATAACGCCTTATTAAAACAAAATAATAACGTTAATATGATTTTAAACTGAGATTCTTAAGCATGGAGATGTATTTTTTTGATAGATAAGGGTTGAAAACTGTTGCAACCCTGTTAGCAACTCTTAACCAATCTTTTTTTTAATCCAAAAGGTTTTAAATTGTAAAAAAAAATTAACCAAACATTTTTAAAAAAGTTTTTGTCTTTTTTTTTGTCCCCACAATTATTTTAACAAACATCTATTTTATTAAATACTGTTTAAAAGTCTTATTTCGAATGCTATTTTTATCGAAAAATTTGTAAAAATGCGTAGAATAACTACCATTAAACCTGAGATATATAATACTAAATAAAATTTTCTCAATTCATTATACGAATTTTTCAGAAATTTTACTGAAATATATCACTAATATCAAGCTATCAAACGAAATTTCATTACTGTTAGTTAAACCGACGATATTTTGAAGGCGGAACCATAGTTTAAATTGACCGTTTAAAACGTTAAAAGTAAAATTTTCTGTTAAATAATTTATTTAATTATCCAGTTTTCTTCGTCTAAGAAATATCCTATCGAAAAGGATAATTAAAATGAAATTAATTTGACAAAAATTATTTTAATAGAAAAAAATTAAAATGTACATTATTATGGAATTCATTTGTTTTAATAAAATACATTATGCGTAGAATATTATGTTTAGCACGCCTTCTGCATAATATAAATTTATTTACTGTTTAAATTATCGTCATTAATGAAACAAATAAATCTATTAGCAAGATTACTCCTGGTTATTTTCATACGGCGCCGCTGCAGTCGCCTTACGACCTTGAATTATTCTTAACTATACCAGTAAATCTGTTCAGACTCTCCCTGAATACCCCCAGCCGTTATTTTACTTTCTCTTTAGTAACTTCTCCGGTATTTATACGTGGATATTTGTGATTTTTTTTTTTTTTGTTAATTAACAACTCATTTAAAAATATGCTAAAGAGTAATTATTCGTACACATCGTAATTTTTTATACTGATGAAATAATAATTAATAAAACTAAATAAACAAATGGAACTCTACTAAAAAAAAAAAAAAAATCTGATGTGGACACCACATGACTTCCTGGTACGCCTATTAAATTACATATACAGTTTTTTTTTTAAATGAAGTACATAACATTTTATTTTATTAATAGCTTCTGATATTTTTCATATTTTATTTTTATTATTATTACTGAATTATTATTTATTGTAATTTTTTTACAATCAGAGGTTAATAATTATTAATAAATCAATATATTAAAATTAAAAAAAAAAAAGGAGATGAAGTCTGATTCGAATCGATGTGCCTTGCCTTTATAAGATCCAATTTCATTTGGTTATAACTCTGGAATCAATGAAAAATAAGTACCAGTTATGATATATCGTTGAAAAGCTCTCAGTGAGGGCTTACTACTGTAGTTTCCAAAATTTCAAAATCCAAAAAATTGGATTTTGGACACTATTAGTTCAATCGATTGCAATCAAAAGGAGAGGTGTACAATAGATATTACAACAGTTCTAAATCCAAAATTTCAACATCCTACGGCTAATCGTTTTTGAGTTATGCGAGATACGAGGGCTATTCATAAAGTAAGGAACGTTTTGGAATTTAAAAAAAACCAAGTACAAGAAAAACTTTTTATTATATACATGTGAAAGAGGGACTAAAATAATACTTTTCAACATAATCACCATACAAATTCAGGCACTTATCATAGCGGTGGACAAGCTTTGAAATTCCTGTGTCATAGAATTCTGCCGCCTGTGATCTCAACCACTCAATGACGCGTACTTGGATCTCCATCTTGCACAAAATTTGTGGTAACCTAGCTTCTGTGAAACAATTTCAATCAATAAAGTCCGTGAAACTTGTGGGAAACATAGAGAAAGCTCAGTTATTGTGAAACGGCGGTTTTTACGAATCTTTTCGTCAACTTTGGAGACCAGATCGTCAGTCACAATGCTCGGACGTCCACTCTTCTCTTTATCGTGAACGTTTGTTCGGCCATTTTTAAACTGAATGAACCACTTTCTGACAGAACTTTCACTCATTACTTTAATATTTCGGTTAAAATCTGAAAACCGAAATTTTTCGTGATCACAATACTTCCTTAACTTCGTACAAGAAAATAATAATAATTAAAACAGAATTTAAAATTCATGAATCCTCGACAAAGAAAATTTTAAAATCTGGAATTTTATCAAGATCAAATATTGCTTACATTTAAAACTGCTTAACTAAAGATACATCAATAAGAGAATTTACCACATTGATTAACTAATGAAAACATTGTACGATAGTCTGTTTTGTATTTAAAAAAAATATATAATAAAATTTAAAATACAAGCAAATTATAAAGATTTAAAAGAAATATATTTTATAACGATGAGATTACGTAATATATTCAATTTAATTTACAACTTCTTTAGTTTTGCAATTTTACTGTTACTTTTAACGTTAGATAAAGATGACCTTAAATCATTATTGATTAATGACAATATTTAGCAAATGTATCATGTGTGTCAAGGCGAGTAAAAATTCTTTAGACTACTGAATGAAGCCGCACAACCTTCCTGTAAGTATAGGATCTAAAACAGATAACGATAAAAAACTGATCTGACGGTTCTTAAGATTGCACTAGGTCGTAATAAAATAAAAACGCAGGTAGAAGAAAGACAACTGACTCATTCTCTATCCAAAACTCTTTATTTCTTCATAAAATCTTTATCTTATTTTCAGTAGGTTCTTTTTATAAAAAGAAGTATATATATTTTTTTGTCTCACGAAGAAACAAAATAATTTTGTTAAACTTTTATAATTTTACGCTCTCTAAAATTTATTTTTTAATGCTTATTTTTTGTTTTTCTTTTTACATTTTATATAGTGAACAAAATTTCTACAAGATTTCCTCAATAATTTTGCAGTAGTATTCCTCTGCTTAAAATATTTATAATGTGTATATAAGTCTAGTTGAAAATAAAAACAATTTCGCAATGATTTTTGCTCCAATGATAAAATGGAAAAAAAATTTTATTTGAATTGCTTTTGTGCAGTATCAAAAATATTCTGGTTTGATTTAAAATTATAATATTTTTCGGCTAAGTTTAAAGTTGTTTATTTTAATAAAAGATAATTTTTTTAAACTTTACTTTTAGTTGACTTTGCTTGGATAAATTTTCTCAGAATTAAATTCTATCTAATCTTTTTTAAATTTTATTTATTTTTTTAATACTTTTATTTATAGTCGCATCAATAATTAAAGTCATTAGCGATTTATCAATGTAATGTAACTGACCGGTAAATTTTTAGTCTTGAACAATTCAGACTACTCAGACGTGTGGATAACTGAAACTCAACCACCAAAGAACACCGGTATCCACGATCAATTATTACAATCCGAATAAAAGAACTACCTT
The DNA here is from genome assembly GCF_047948215.1 of Lycorma delicatula. NCBI lineage: Eukaryota > Metazoa > Arthropoda > Insecta > Hemiptera > Fulgoridae > Lycorma > Lycorma delicatula. The sequence goes on along the minus strand of NC_134461.1, from coordinate 76,095,817 downwards.
TATTAGGATTTGAACCTGAGAACTTCGAAATCAGCTGATTTACGACGAGTTTACCTCACAAGATCAACCCGATGGTTAAGTTTTATTTGTTTATTGGTAATTTAATAAAATAGAACTTCGCCAAACATAAAAAAATAATTTTTTCGAATTAAAGTTTTTTAACTTTCTCGAAAACTAATTCTGGGAATTATTTTCAAATGTTTTCGGTTAGAAAACATAGATAATTATAAATTTTATAACACAATTTTCGTTTCAAAATCTTATTTTACTGTTACAGATGAAATCAGGGAAACATTTTTTTTTTTCTAATTGTAACTCGCAATAAAGATTATTTCTGAATTAATATTTGTACGAACATTTTTCTTTATTTGCAACTAGTAGATTTCTTGAAATTATTTCCATTTATTTATAAGATATTCCGTATATCCAACTTTATTATAATCATCACAGCTCATTAAAAAAAACGAAAATTAAATACGTGAACCAATTATTTTATTGTAATATACGAAATTTAATTTATAATTATTGTACTATAAAACAAAATATCGTGACTGATTCATAATCAATTCCCAGCAAAAACTACTGAAGATAAATTAATGAAAATTTGTATTAAAATTCTTCTTGCTATATAAGTGAACATTAAGAAAGGATTTTTTTTAATTCTGCGTTTAAAGGGATAAAATGGAGTAAAAACGAAATTAACTTTTTTTTAAATTTCTCGGTAATAAATGAAAATATCAACCTGATTTTTGGTATGAGTAATTTTTATGGGAATCTAAAAACCAAGTTTTAGATTTTTAGAAATTCGATTTTTTTAAATTTTTATTCACGTTCTTAAACAGTGTAACTGCACATTAAGAAAAGATTTTTTGCAATTTCGAATTTAAAGAGTTAAAATGAATAAGATTTTTTTTGACAAAGGCTATTTTTTGAATTTCTTGGTAACAAATAAAGATATAAAATTGATTTTTTGTGTATGTAACCTTCATATGAATATCTAAAATTAATTTCTAGATTTTTTGAAGTTCGACCATGAAAGGAGTGAAGAACGGTAAAAATGTTTTGAAAAATGATTGCAAATTTTTCCTACTAACGAGATATTCACTAGATTTGGGCTTGCAAATACTCTTCAGATAACTATTTAAAAACAATTTTCGGGTTTTTTTTTGTTTTACGATTTTTTATGGGGTGCGATGGTGTATTGCGCGACGGATCACCTAACACAGCCACTGCCATTGTTACGGTATTTGCGACGCGAATGGCTGCTCCTGTCCGGTTACTTGACGAAAAAAAAAATTGATCGCGACGGGAAATTCAAGAAACCATATAGCGCGAGCGAAGCCATGACAGGACTAGTAATTATATAAAATTATAAAAAAAGACAATGTATAATTTAAAAATATATTCATATTAAATATTTTAATTTGATATCAGTCTAAAAATAAAACATTCAGTTCTTACGACAGCGTATCGAGGATTTTCTGCAAAGCGATCGTAAAGTTGCGCAACCCAAATTTTTCTGCTTTGTTGGAATGACAGTTAAATTTGTAAAAGATATTTTAATTACGGTAATTTTTTGTGTGACAGAATAGTGTATGGTAGCACTGCTAGATCACGTCTCCGGGCAACAGTGGTCGTAGCACCAAGAAATTTGTTTAGTCCGAGCAGTAACGTCTTATACGCAAGAACAACGCGTTTTTATTATGAGTTACTGCGAATAGAAATCGTACGCAGTCTACGTACGTAGAAGTGTCAAGAAAGTGTTTTAAATGCTTTTCCAGATACTAATGTGCCAAAAAACCTCACTATATGTCGTTCATTTAATCATTTTCGAGATACAGGTAGTGTGCATGATCCTAAGCGTATCGGCCCTCCAAGTATTTTAACTGACGACAGTCTGCAGACGATAAATGAAATACTTCTTCGTTTTACAAAAACGTCCCTTCAAAAACTTTCTGACCAGATTGGGCTATCTTACGGAAGTGTTCATAAGGCTACTAAAGTTCTAAAATTACATCCGTACCTGATTAACGTAAGTCATCAACTCCAAGAACCAACCAGATAAGGAGAAACGAATGCAGTATTGTCGGTGATTTAGAAGTTTCATTCGAAATGACATCTGCTCTAGACAAGGTTTTTTTCAAGGATGAAGATTGGTTTCAGCTTAGCGGACATGTTAACAATCAAAATGACAGAATATGGTATTCAGAGAACCCACATGTATTCCATGAACAACCATTACATTCGTAAAAAGTTAGGGTATGATGTATCTCGTCGGAGAATTGTCGGTCTTTTTATTCGGAGACCTTCACGGTTGTACGGTATCAAGAAATAATCATCAGTTTATAGCTTTGCTACATGCAGATGAACTTGATTGCTGATTACAACAAGAAGGAGCAACTGTACACACAGCCAACATTATAAAATTTCTTCGATGACCGGATGGATAATTTCTTGTGGGCTATGGCCTCCTCGTTCACTGGACCTGAGTCTTTCCGATTTATATTTGTGGGACGTTTTGAAAGATAATGTGTACTCAAACAACTCGCGTACAATTGATGAACTTAAACAAAATACTGAGGACTGTATATTAAATATCACTGATGCTATACAGAAAGAGGTCGCATACAATGTAAGAAAACGTGTTGATGAATACATTGAAACTCATGGTGGACATTTCCAGCACTTATTATAAACCTGTAAGTAATACTTTTGTAAATGTTAATATTATTTTGAAATGAATAAAAAGGCTTTCTAAAAAGAATTTGTTGTCTTTGGGTTAAGCGAATTTACAATCACCCGTTATTATATAATCCATTTCTATCCACTCAATAGACGTATGTAACATTTATTTTTAAGTTAATGACATATTTTGCCATGAAAAAAATTCTATTAAACACAGAAAGCATTTCTTAAAAAAAAATAAATGGTTAAATTATACTGTGTAAAGAATAAGAAAAAGTAAAAAACTACAACTTTAACGACATAAGATGATATTACGTTATTCAAAGTCTGAGAAAATATTTTTTTTTTTTTTATAAAGAAAGAGGAAAACTTTAAAAGACACAATTTAATTTACATAAGTTTAGAAAAATACAAGACATTTTTATCCAAGCTTTTTTTTATATTTTAAAATTTCATTATTTTATGGGATACATTATTTTATTTTCTAAAATAATAACATGATATAAAAATATATCAAGTTACTTATTTAACATAAAAAGAATGATCCTCATAATTTCTAATTTCATTTTTCTACTTTTAAATTTCTATGTTCATATTTTCTATTTATGTTCTCAGTTTAATTCAAACACTAAAGATCCAATATAAACATATATAAAATTCGATCAGGTTACATTCATCCATTTTTATATAATTTTTAATTTTATAAAAAAAAAAAATAATTCGACGGAACTTTCATTTTAATGTAAATTTAATAGGGAAAAGTAAATCAATCATTTCAGAGCACTACACAATTTCAATAAAATAAATATCCTAATGCTGATGTACATTACAATAATGTAGATAAAACACAAGTCATTTTTAAAAAAAATGTTTATTTTGAGTAAAGGTTGTCTTATTTTCGAGTTAATATGGTAGATGAAAATAATCTTAAAATGAATGAACTAGGAACTATTTTTAAACAGAATAAATCAAAAGTACCTACACAAATAGGTATATGATTTGCACTTCATGTCAGAGAATCTGCTCCCAACTAATTTTATCGTAGCGTGATATCAAAACTTACAGAACAACAACGTTTTAGCAGTCACGCATCAAGTACAGTTAAGAAATCTTATACAAACTGTAACATCATTTATTAATAAGAAATGTATTATATAATGAAAGAATAAAAGATAATATCCAAGAAACATTTTTTTTGATGCACAAAGAAATTTTTAATTAAATATGAAAAAAATGTTGTACTTTGGTACGTGATACGAATTATTTTGTAAAACCATATATAATTTTCTGTATAAAATAATTGAGATTAAAATGTTTACCTAAAATAACTCTATATCTACATAATTTAGTGTTCACGCAACGTAGCGGTACACAAAGGTACATAAATCGTAAAATAAATACGAAACTTTTACGTTAAACGGATATTTATAACAACAATTAAACTATCACACAACTTTGATTAATTCATATAAAGACGTTAACAGATTATAAATTAGTGGTTAACTTTTGATAACTACTTTCAATTAATATTTAAAATATCTTAATTCAATTATTTCTCTCGAGCAGTGTAACGCATTACGAGTTATTTATTTTTAAAAATTATTTTATTTACACCAAACTTTCATCTACGGTGAAGTTTACTGATAATACTTAAGAGAAAACTATAGACACAAGGAAGCTAAAGAAAGTTGAACCTAGATAAAACGATAGAATATGCGTTTTAAAAAAAAGTTTCCAAGAACTTTATCTTATTTACACTAGAAAAGACATAGAAATTTTTAAAAAATAAATCTGATAATTTACGCGTAATAAGTTTTGAAACTTCTAATTTCAACAGAAAGGATGCGTATGTATATATATATACTCACGCGGTTCTTTAATGAAATCTATTCCTAATATAAATTTGCTGCTCAGACTGGTTATTAAATTAAAAAGAATCTTTTTTAAAATGTAACACTCATTACAGTTGAAATAATGTAAGTTGGCCGAAGTGTTGTATGTTACATTTCATTAAAATTATTACGTGTTATTTATTATAATTTTTAATTAATTAATTATTTTAAACAAGCTAAACACATAAAAATATTATTGAGAGAAGAAGTTTCGCAAGCTATATTTTATTAGTATACTAATCAATTTAACGTATTCTATAATTTTCGAAGACTTATTTTAGCATTAAACTGAAAACAACGGTTATCAAATGACACTAAAAATAACAACTATTGAACAAATGAGAGATGCATTGTGCAAATCTTGCCTCTCGGATTACTGAGATGCTAATTGATCACAACTTAAGAGGTAGCAGATTCATCAATAACGGTAAAATATTCAATATCATTAGATCATAACGAGTATTTTCATATTGTTCATATTAGTATTTTATGAGCAGATATTTAACAATAATTTTGTGTGAATGTTTATATTATAGGTTAAAATTAATTCTTTAAAATTACATTATTAACTGAACGATAACGTGTTCTTGAGAAATGAAGTAAAATTCAAGAAGAAAAACTAATTTGTATTTGATAACTAGCTAAAAAGAAGAAATGATATACATGCTTCCATGATCGAACAATATATTATGATGTCATACCACTAAATTTGATGTTTATCGGTATGCTTTACAATTCTCCTTAGTGTTGTGTGGCAGTCTAACGGTGAAGACTGGCCAACCTATATTATTTCAGCTATATATTTACTATTTATTGAAGAGATGTAAATTTGTTTAATAATTTTTATTAGCAATAAGCCAGCTAACGTCATAATAAAAATTCATCAATTAAAATTCATATTCCACACTGAGAAGAACTTATTATTAAAACCAAACGTCATTATAGTGATGAAATCATTCTTCTAGTAAAAAATAATAATGTGTCCTCTACGTACTTCAAATTTTAATCAATATCAAGTTTTAAAATAAAAAGTAATTCGACATAGATTTCCAGTATTTAAAACTGGATAAATTTAAGTAAGATATTTAAACCATAAAAATTAGCCTTAAAAATAATTTTGTAAAATTTCTAATATCATGTTACGCTAGAAATAAATGAAGTATGCTTCTGGAAAACAACCGGACATTTTTTGTGTGTTTACCACATTATACTAATCTTAAAAAGTTTCTTTCTTCTTTCATATACATGAAAAAAGTTCAAAAAATTAAAAAAATTAATATTTTTAAATTCTGATTGGTACACCACCCCTAATATTGCTCCGAAATATTTTTTGAGGCTACATGCACCACTACTACTATTCTTAGGAAAACATAAAAAAACTTGGTTAAAAAATATGTAATAAATAAAAAGATAGCTTTTTTGATTTTTGGGGAAGGGGGAACTTGCGGGTTTTTTAAAATGCTAAGTATGTACGCATGAACTGAGCATATAATGTAGGTTATATTTGCAGAATTTTGAGATAATTGATCTTAAAAAACTATCTACCCTATATTCTGGAAATATGACCCCAAACGTTTACCAACAAGTTGCCCCATACACACAAGACTCTGTGCCAAATTTTATCAAAGTCACTTCATCCAATTAAAAGTTATTAAGCTTCAAACACTCCAACTCAAGTACATATGTACGTATTTACGAACATTACCTCCCTTTTTTGTTTTGTTTTTTCGGGTCCCTGGGTCATGACAAGTCGAGAAATGCAAAAAAAAATTCAATTTTCTGACTGATTACAATACTTTCTTTTTGCAGTACAGTTCTAGAATTATGACGCCAGAGAAGTAAATCTATAGGCAGATGAAATGATAAGCGGAAAAAATTTTCTTGATAAAACGATAAGAAAAGATATAACTTCTGATAAAGTAAAAACATCTGATCTGAACACAACATGACTTCTTTGTACGCCTATTAAATTCATGTTCAGATTTTTTTTAAATGATAAGTAAATAAAATTTTATTTCATTAATAACTTCTGATAATTTTTAATTTTTTTATTGTAATTATTGAATTTTTATTTGTCGTAATTTTTTTTTTTACAATCAGAGGTTAATAATTATTAATAAATCAAAATATTAAATTTAAAAAAAAAGTTAAAAAAAAGGAGATGAAGTCTGATTCTAACCGATGTACCTTCCACTTATAAGATCCAAATTTATCATTAATAAAATTTCATTTGGATATAACTCTGGAAAAATGAAAATAAGTACCATAAGTGATACTTTTTAACGATAAATCAACGATATCCCGATAACTAACGATATATCATATCGTTAAAAAGCTCTCAATGAGGGCTTATTACTGCAGATAAGAAAAAGTCCAAAATCCAATTTTTTGGATTTTGAGGTTTTTTGGTACCTTTTGGTCTAGTCTATTGCAATCAAAAGGGGAGGTGCACAAATAGATATTACAACAGTCCTAAATTTAAAATTTCAACATTCTACGAATAATCATTTTTGAGTTATGCGATATACATACGTACGTACGTCCAGACATCACGCTGAAAGTAGTCAAAATAGATTCAGGGATGGTCGAAATGGATATTTCCGTTGAAATTTGGAAACCGAAATTTTCCGCGATTACAATACTTTCGTACAAGGAAGTTAAAAGAAAATAACAAAATTTCCTAAATATAGAACAGGTTTAAAAAACCATGATAAAATATTTAAGTCAATAATTTTTAATAAGAATTATGGAATAGTAAATAATATAAAAAATATATATTGCCGTTGTATTTGTTAAACAGATCGAAAAAAGAACCAAACACATCCATATATAAAATAATATAATCAGATAAATTGTAACCGGATTACTGGCAAATGACCACAACCGTTGGATTTTTTTTTTTTTTATATATTACTCTATAATGATTTTCTTAATATGTCAGTACAAAACTTGATTTAAAACAGGTTTTTTATTCTTTTGAAAAAAACCAGCTTATATAGATTAAAAATATGTTTTCCATACGATAAAAAACCTGTATTAAAAAGAAATGTATTTTTCTTGTTTAATCTAAGTCAACTGTTATATTTATTTTATATTATGTTGTATATGGGATTATTATTATTATTTTACATATAATGATAAACCCTTACATAATTTAATTAATGTGGTAAAGTTACCAGCAATTTATCGTATATAGAATATCTTTATCAGGTTAATTCATTTGATTATTTTTTGGTTGTACGATGGAAAATGACGTAGCAATATTCTGCTACCTACAATGTTTTAACAGCTAACGGTATTACGATATTTTTTAAAGGAAAAGAACTACGTAGTCGTTGATATCATTTCAATAATTTATGTTTGTTCTAAACCTACACACACAAAACAGTAAATTAAAGTAGTTCAAAATGTAGACCACCAAGTTCAAAAGACATGAAAAAATAAACTAATTAATTTTTTTTATTTATGGTCAAAAAAATTCTTTATTAAATTTTCGTTTAACATTAAAAAAAAATGGTGGGTTTTGAATACTGGATATGAGGGCGTGAAAATTCGCTTACTTGCTTTCGATTTTATTTATTATTTCTTTACATACTTACTAACACAGTAGGCTTACGTCCTCTTATAAATAAATTTTGTAGTTTGTAAAAAAAACGTCTTGTCTGACCAGGATTCGAACCTGAGATCTCCGGATGAAGGCCGAGACGAATGGACAATGGAGATCTGAATTTTTATTGTATTTTCTCGACAGCTCAAATAATCATCTATTGTAATAATTATTATCATCTAATTCTTAGTTGGTAAATTACAAAGACCTCATTCAGTGATCTAAGGAAGCTTTTGTTCTCAATACATAAATTTTTTTTTTATGGAAGTAATTTTTCGAGTTTTAGAGTTCGGGTCCTTGTAAAGGCAGTTGCAGTAAAATATCGAATTTGATTAAAGTTCCACAGTTCTTTGGATAAGGGCCTAAAACTTATTTAAGTAAAGTTTTTTGATATCACCAACCATTGCCCCATGGGGTGGAAAAAATGGGGTTTCGAAGACAAAAAAAAATCATACCTCTCTTAATAGGCACAGTATAGAATCGGTTTAAAGTGGTTGTTAGTCCTCTAAATATTACCTAAAACTTTTGTCTGAAAAAATGTTTTATATGACCAACCCTTACGGCAAGGGATGACCAAAGTGTTGCTGGAACTGTAAGATGGGGCTTGTCGTATGCTAAACATGTGAAAAATTTTTTCACATGCAATTACTGTCGTATTGAGTAAATTTGAAGTTTTTCATAACTTTAAGGTGGAAAATCTTTTTGTCCCCTACTTAGAACCGGTGAAATCTATCTCCACCTTCCGGCGTGCCGAAAGCGATTTTTTTTTCATACGGGTTTAAGCATTAGGTTACAGTGGTCAATAAGCCGAAACTTGATGCTTGCACGTAGGATCTAATAATTAATCGAACGTATCTAGTGCATTGTAGTCTGAAAAATCAGTGCGTTTCTGACTGTTAAATAGTGAGGACGTCGGAAAAAATGGCAGTCTTCTTGCACAGTTTTACGCAAAAGTTTTTTAATTTACTCCTATTTTTTATTCATCAAACCTCTTGCCCAACTCCTTTTGCGTTTAATTTACATCCTTTTGACTTTTTTCGAAATAATATATTATTGATAAAACGGATACAATTCAGTTTTACCATCCAAACATTACTGACAATTTTTTTCAAGGTAGATTCTGATTTATCGCGAAAAAAAATTCAGAAATACAACGAGTAATAAAAAATATATCTAGAAAGAAAATAATTTGTTAAAAAGGAAAATTAATATGATAAATAGAAAAAGAAAAGAAAAAAATTTCGTTTAAGTATCATACAAATTAATTTTGTTTATTTTTCTATTAATTATTACTTCGTACATTTTACTTATCATTGTAAAAAAAATAATCTTGATTAGTGTTAAAAGGTCATACATAGTAAAATAACAACTTCTGTAATGAATATTCTTGTAATATCACTGATATTAACAGTTCATTATCCCATTTTACGAAAAAAAGAGGTCAAAAAATGCTTCAATCAAATTTATTTTAACTAATAAAATGTCACTAATGATTAACCTGCAAATTGCATTGCAGGTCATCCCAAAGTAATAAGTAGGTAAGATTTACTCATAACCAATTTCGAGGTTCTCATTAAAAATCTCATTAAGAATTATAATTAGATTTTATATAATTTTAACTTATACAATTTTAAATTTAAGCATACTAAAATTTGTTTAATTTAAAATTATATTACATCTAAGACTGAACCAAGGTTGTTTTAAGTATCTGCTTGAATGTTTGTTGATAACTTATTTACATTTAAATTCGGAAAATTTACATGAATTACCAATTTATTTATTTATTTTTTTATATATAAATATAAATAAAAAAGTTGAAATTATCCATTCTTAATAGGGGGGCAACTTCTTTGATATTATTAGTTCAAAAATCGTTTAAATTTTGTTTTCAATATTAATTGATTCTATTATATTCGGATAACCTTGAATTTTTATTAGGCATAGTTGTTTATAATTGGTTTTCAGTATCTGTTTCTTACACATTTTTTTTTCGTTCCTACTACTATGGATCATGTTTACATAGTTTCACATTTTTTCTTTTCTCAAAAGCTTTCATTCATTTGCTCTGTTAATGTCGTCGTTCTTCCGTCCATCTATTCAAGTTTATACACTTCTTTTTCTTTCCCTCTGGAAATTTAGATTCTCGAACCGCTTTTCTAAATTTATTTCTGTCTTTACACAATCCTTAGAAATGATTGATGTTTTTAGATTTGTTTCTATTTCTTTAAACTTTGTGGCTCTGTTTATGTAGAAGTTAAATATTTTCTTTGTCAATCTTTGGTTGTTCATAAATGTCCATAAAAATGTAATCTTCTTTTCCGGATTAAGTTCCCTATTTTTTCTGTACGTTTGTAAACTTATTTTTCAATTTGTAAATTCAATCTTTATGTTTTGGTCTATAAATTTTTCTTAAAATCCTTTTTCTAACTTTTGCTATTTCTTGTTCTGAAAAAAATTACAAAAATTCTGCTCCAGACAGTGCTTCTGGTGAGACTACAGTTTTGTAGTGCCTCAATTTAAAACCCACCGGTTTGGTCTATTGGTTAACGCGTCTTCCCAAATCAGCTGATTTGGAAGTCGAGAGTTCCAGCGTTCAAGTCCTAGTAAAGCCAGTTATTTTTACACGGATTTGAATACTAGATCATGGATACCGGTGTTCTTTGGTGGTTGGGTTTCAATTAACCATACATCTCAGGAATGGTCGAACTGAGAATGTACAAGACTTACACTTCATTTGTACTCATACATATCATCCTCATTCATCCTCTGAAGAATTATCTAAACGGTAGTTACCGGAGGCTAAACAGGAAAAAGAAAGTGCCTCAATTTAGGAATATATTCCAGAGAATATTTATTGTAAATGTTCTTCGTGAGAAGATAGACAGTTTCCCTTTTTCGTACTATATTCTTTATCCCATTTTTTTTTTCAGTTAAAAAGAATATATATTTTTTATTTATTTTTTCTTTATAAATATTAGGAACAAAGAATGAAGACACACACACACACTCACACTCTATATATGCTTGTAAATTAGTCAAATTTTAATTTGTAGAGAAAAGTTAAACCTTTTATCTTTATCCATTCGTTTTTACTTTAAGAATTATAGGAAATCTACAAAATTTAAACGAAATTACAGTCTGTTATGAACAGTCGAACAGTTCGGTTGTTTTGTGGAGAGAAATCTTGCGCTATTTAATTTAAAGTTCAATATTTACTTTAGTGATTATAAATAAAAATTTTATATCTGAAAATACATCTTGCAGTGAATAAGCTAAATCTCCTAGAGGCCAGCTATTTGAAATTGCTTGCAGTGATTGTTCTTCAATATATCATGGCTCGTGTATTAATATGAGCAAGGAAGAGGTTAAATATTTAAAAGAGGAAAATAAAACCTGGAGATGATAAAAATGCTCGAAGGAAAAAAGGTTTATATGATAAACTAATGAACGCGGATGTAGATTAACGATTTAAAATATTCTCGTAAAGTTTATAATACCTTCTTAAGTAGTTACTTTTTATATAATTCGAAGATAAAACCTTTACCTTTTTATTTTGATAAATTGAACGACATTTATGATGTTTAATCATATATCGCCAAGTCATCTTAGATAACTACAAAGTTAAACACCTCCCTCATACCACAGATTAAAAAGAGGATTTCCTTGTTAATCTGTTATTTTAATACACAGTTACACCTCACGTGACAGGAGAAATTTATTAACCACTTACTTTAAAATATATCTTGAAAATTTTATTGTATAAAAACCAGCTTATATACCCGGCGTTGTTTGGGGTCGTAATTTCTTCATAGGCTCATCCATTTCTTTTTATAAAAATTGTCACAACTTTCTACAACAAACATAAATCTCTTTGTATTCCTTGTTGAATTTAACTTTTTAAATCTAGCCTGTTTATTACCATATAACTTAAAATACTTATCGTATGGTATGTATGAAAAGGGGAGGAGTTTGAAGAAAGAATAAGTATTTTAAATTTTCAAACAATATATATTACAATAATTAATGCTATAATGCCTATAACGCTACAACGCCAATATACAGAATGGTTCGAAAATGGTGGGCTGGCTATATTTTTTAGGATTCTACTTGCAAAACTAAACAAAAAATATCCGTAGGAAAAATGGCAATTTCTCCTTCGTTCTCCGAGCTGTCTACAATTTTGTTATTTTTATATAGTAATTTATCTGAAGTTCGGATAGGCGAATCAGATTAATATTTGGTAAGCGTCTTGGTAATAAAGTTTTAAAATTAAGAAAAAATCAGGACTTAAATACCTTCGAAAATTACAAAATGGCGGCTATGTTTATTTTTCTATCCGTTATATCTTCATAAATATTAGTTTTATCAAAATATGTGATATTTACTAAAATATTAAACCTTTTATTTTTAAAAAAACGACATTTTATTTTTGAAAATCGGTTACCAAATAGCCGAGTTATGGCAGAAAATTGATGTTGTAATTACGTGTTTTTTTCTTGTCCATCACTTTACTACGTTCAATTCGAATAAATATTAATTGTTTCTATTTAAAGTTAATTCTAGTATTGTAAATTAGTATAAAATTAGGTAATAATTTTCTCACAATAATAGACCTAATAATTACGACACAAAATTCTAACATCAATTTTCTCCTATAACTCGACTATTTGTTAACCAATTTAAAAATGTAAAATGTCATTTTGCTCAAAATAAAAGGCTTAATATTTTAGTAAATAACATATATTTTGATAAAACTAATATTTATGGAGATATAACGGATTGAAAATAACCATGGTCGCCATTTTGTAATTTGCGTATGTATTTAATTCCTGATTTTTTGCTAATTTTAAAACTTTATTAACAAGACGTTTACCAAATATTAATGTAATTCGTCTATCCGAACTTCAGATATAAATTATTATATAAAATATAACAAAATGGCGGACAGGGAGAGAACGAAGGAGAAATTATCATTTTTCCTAAGGATATTTTTTGTTTAGTTTTACAAGTAAAGACCGAAAAAGTATAGCCAGCCCACCGTTTGAGAAACACTCTGTATATATATAATTAGAATAATAATCTATCATTTAAACGACAATTCACATTAATGCAGAGACTGATTTATAAGAAATCACAGTCATGGCCGTGTTATTTTTCAAATTTGTAATAAAAACCGTACATGTTTTCAATTATCATGATGTCATAGTAAATTATTATTGCAATAAATAACATTTAATTTATATCCGATACTACGGAAGTGAAATAGAATAAGTTACAGATTAATGCTGATTACAATATCTGACTAAGTTAATTATTCTATTAAATCAGTTGTTCTCTAACAATGATAGATTAATAATTCACATAGATTTTATGATGATGTATAACAAAATAAAAAATAGCTACTTCATTATTATGTACGTAATATTTAGTAAAAAAAAAAACCTAGTTCGTATGTGAAAATTTTTAAGATCTCATTTCCTAGAGATAAAATACATTACTGCTGAGAATTGACAAAAGAGTTTAATAACAATATTTTCTTTATCTGACTTCTTACTTGTTTATTTGTATATTAACAAAATATGTACTACCCACGATCGGTTTATTGGATGATTATCTCTAGTCCGTCTATCGATAACTTATCGTGTCAGTAGAAGTTATCTTTTTCGACGGTAATCCCTGAAGAAGCTGTCGATAGAAATCTTAAAAATTTGACCAAAAATTTCGGTACAAAAGGAAACTATTTAATTAAAATTGCTTTGAAAAAAAAAAAAAAACATATTAAAACTTAAGGCCATTCTATATTTTACGGAATAATTCACGAAGAATGTAACAAATGTTCAGGATATGTTCTACTGATAAAAATAAAAAAGAAAGTTTGTATAAACATAGGTATGGAAACGTTTCGTTAGCATTTTGATAAGTTTTGTTTTTAATAAATATCGAAATTCGTTTTTTTGTTTTGCAACGGATACAAACCTTCAAGAACCACGCAAATATCATTTCATGTAGTTTCTTTCTTGTTCTTCCAGAAGTCCAAAGTTCAAAGTTCCATACTTTCGGACTGTTTAGCTCATCTTTCTTCTGTCCATTCTCCTATGTAAGTTTTTCTTTTCATCAACAGGAAACTTTGATTCAAAAATTTTCTTCTGCCTGTTTTTCGATCTAGACAATCTTTTATTGTAATAATGAACTTATTGAGCTCTTCTTTCATCTGTTTATCATAGCCACCTTGACTCCAGAATTTATTGAAAATCTGTTTATTTAGCCTTGATGGACGTATGGTAATTCAGACCATACGTCCAAATAATTTTAGTCGTCATTTTCTTATTGCTACTTTCAGGTCTTCAATTTCTTTGTATACCTCTTTGTTTGACAAATTAATAACTACGAGGTCAATATATTTTGTTAAAAACAATTAATCCACGAGTGAGATCAATTATTAATTAAATTATAAAACTATCAGTAAGTAATAAAAATTAAATAAAAGAAAAAGTTTAATTAAAAATTAATTTTTCATCATCTAAAGAATCTATCGGCAAATAACATACAATTATCTAATAATAATTATAACTGTCAGATATGGTATTTTTATTTTTAATTTATTTTATAATAAAAGATATATAACGTCAGAGAACTAACGGTACTTTCAATAATTTTATTGAAGAAATTATCAGAAGTAATTTCCACTATAATAACATCAATCTACAAATACGCTATATTAGTCTTCCCTTCACTTTTCCTCCATTTATTTGTCTTTTATTTTTTTTATTTGTTATTTATCTACTTAAAATTTAATAATATATATCAACAGTCCGTATAGTAAATGTCAGTCAGATAATGGGGAAAAAATAAAATGAAAATTTAATACGTAGTATATCATAATAATTTCCTTTAAATGTTTTTAGGGCATATAACTGATTTTTTTTTTTTTTTTTTTTTACTTATCGAACACATCGTGTAATGAATATTATATGCGATAAGATGGTTATAATTATTTATATGCTGCTCTTAAAAATTAAAAGTTAATGTATTTATATGTTAAAAGATAATTATTTGTAACATGTAAAAACAAATTAAAAAAAGGATTGCAGAAATTTTTACTTAAATAATTATCTTATCAAGGTGGGATCTATTACAACAAAATAATAACCTTAATCCTGTATTTCTAAACCATCACTTTAAACTGCTATATCATATTTTATATATAACTTATCGTTTTCTTTTTAATTACGTTGGCTGTCGGTCAACGTTTCTTTTTTATCTAAGATCGAAAAATAAGAAAATAAATATTTTAACTTTGGCAAATATCAACTAGACCTTTAGGTATAAGACAGTTTACGTTGCTAATACTAACACATAAAATAGTTGGAAATAAATACATACATATAATAAAACCTACGATGAATATCAGGTCCAAGGTACAAAGAAAATAAAAATATACTTAGATCAAATGAAGTGTTATAGCAAAATTTGAAAAACTTATAGATTCAACACGAAAAAGGAGATTATGCTTTTTTGGAAATTTATAAAGAACGAGTGAAAGTAGTATAATAACCGATCGGTTTAAAAAGAATTAAAAATAAATATGACATAAAGAAAGAGGAATGAAGTTAGATAAATGTTTATAAACAAAATACGAAATCAACAGTTTCCAGGAAAACCGAAGAGCAAAAAAAAAAACATGGTAAATGTAGAAGATAAGAATTTAACAAACTCAAAGTGAAAGAATAAATAATATTGGTAAAATATCCGTCAAAAAAAAAAGTATATGTATACATAAATCGAAGTTGTTTTAACGTGCTTCATGGAAGAAGACCCAAACGAAATAAACCAATGAAATGTTTGTTATATGTACAAGTAATTTCAAACTAACTTCTAGTTCTTTCGAATCTGTCCTCTGTTAAAGGACAAAAGAGATTTTCAAATATAATATATGGATTCAAATAAATAAAGAAATGAAAAGATATTTCTATTAAAGATCTAACAATAGGTAGGGTTTTTGAGATATATCTACATATATAAAAGAATATGTCGTGAGTGATTCATAATCAAAGCCCAACAAAAATTACTGAAGATAAATTGATGACAATTTTTAATACTTCCTTTTTATGGTGTAAGTGCAGAACTGCAGAGAAAGAAAGGATTTTTTGAAATTTCGAGTTTAATGTGAAAAAAAAAAATTTTTTTTTTTTGAACCCGAGTATTTTTTGAGCTTCTCCTTAACAAATTATTGAAGTTATCAACAAAATTTATGATGTATATAATGTTAATGTGAATATCTAAAGACCAATTTCTAGATTTTTTGAAATTCGACTTTGAAAGGGATGAAGGAAACGTAAAAAAGTGTTGAACAATGATTGCAAATTTTCCCCATTTCCGACTATACTAATCGAGATAATCACTAAATGGGTTTGCAAATAGTATTCATATCTAAAAAGCAATCTCGGGGTTTTTATTTCGATTTTTTAAGGGGTGCTGCGGTGGCTCAACCAATAGAGCTGTTGCCACTGTTACTGTATTGCGACGCAACTGGCTGCCCGTGCTACCGGTTACTTTCATAAAAATAAAAAAAAACTGCCCACGACAGGAAACGCAAGTAACTGTATAGCGTGGGCGAAGCCGCGACGGGGATGCTAGTATATGCAAGTATGTGGGTGAATAAAAATAAGTGGAGAGGAATGTTGTCATCAGGCATTGTCTTTCTCCATGACAATCGTCGGCCGCACACTGCAACTGTAACAAAGAAGCTCCTACGGCGTTTTCGTTGGGAAGTATTTGATTATCCACCATACAGCCCGGACTTGGCTCCATCCGATTTTCACCTCCTTGATTTCATGAAACGCTGGCTAGGAGGACAACATTTTGGCACAGACATGGAATTGCATACCAGCGTAGAAACATGGCTGAAAACACAGGCGGCTCCGTTCGACGAGGGTATTGGAAAGTTGGTACCACGCTACGACAAATGTCTAAATCGGAGTGGCGACTACGTAGAGAAATAGCGTAACTATGTAAGTACTTGTTACAATTAAAAAAGTTTTTATTTTCACTGTGGTTTTAATTTCGTGACCAATCGGACCTTGAAAAAAATAACCCTCTTATATCTCTCGAAATACTACACATATCGACATGAAACAAAAATTAAATTAAAGCCTGTCTTATCAAGTTATTAAAAAAAACTAGATAATGCCACATCGCTTCTACATTTGCCCTACCAGTTACACGAAGAACATCCAACCGATAGGCGATTTATTCCCGCGTTCGGTGAAGCATTTCTGGTCTGATTGTTGAAATGGCATTCCAAACGCTCTCAAGCAGATATTTTCTACTTTTATCGTATACACCCTGTCCTTGGTATAACTCCTGAAGAAGAAGAAGTCCAGAAGGGTTATGTCTGGCAATCAGTGTGGCCAGGAAATTAAACCACCTCTTCCATTTTACCTATCAGGAAACGTCCCACCCAGCCTTTCCCTTACCTCAAGCAGCCAGTGCGTGGGGAGCCCCATCTTGCTGAAAGAGGATATTAGGATGCCTACGCTCAATTTGTGGAAACGCAAACTGCTCTAACAAGTCAAGATTCCTGGTAGGTTGATTGGAAGAGGTGGTTTAATTCCCTGGCCACCCAGAACGCCAGATATAACCCCTCTGGACATCTTTTGGGATTACGTCAAAGACGAGTTGTGTACAACAAAAGTAGCAAACATCCAGACGCTGCGTGAGAGGGTTCGGAATGCAATTTCAACCATCACATCAGAAAATCTTCATTGAACGTGGCAAGAAATCATTGAACGTGGCATGGATATTCTTCGTTTGACTGGTGGGGCACATGTAAGTGATGTGATCTGATTCTTTTGTTATCACTTGATAATACAGGCTTTAATTTAATTTTTGTTTAATGTCAATATGTGTAATATTTCGGAAAAGTTAAATAAAAATAGGGTATTTCAAATGGGAAAACCTGTTTATTAATCCAAAATTCTCAATCTGGTCGAGAAGAATGAGGAGATTTTTAGTGTTTTTGCGATATTACTCTGGATTTTTTTTAATCGCATTATAAAGTTATTAAACTTCCAATTAACTGGCAAACTACAGTCTTGTAGGCATGTGTCTATATTTCCAGGAATGAAAGCATACTCTACTGTTCGTATAAATACTGATGATTAATCAATAAAAATATTATTTACACCAAAATAAGCATTGTATTACTAATTAATATCGTAATTCTAGTACTGATGTAATTAATAAAGAAATTGTATTTCCGTTATAGTTATGTTATTTTAATTTTGTTAATAAGAGCCAATTTTTAGTTTAACAAATGTAATATTAAATTAAAATTTACACATATCAAATTAAAAAAAAGTAACATTTTTTCTTCATTAAATTTGAAACCAGAGTAACTGTTATTTCTATTTAAATTAAGATGACTGCGTAACCTTTTCCGTAAATGTTAATTAGTAAGTTACGAAAGTATTTCAACACCTTTAATATTTATAGTAAATAATTAAAACTAAAATTTTAAGCTAACATGAATTTCTCACAACAATAATCTTCGTGTAATTATATTATAAAAAATATTAAATCAATAATCGATAGAAGATTTTGTTGCTTGTATACATTCCTGTAGTATTAATAAAAAAAATGAAGTGAAACAAGGACTTTAACGTACTACTACAGATATATATATATATATGCATGTATGTATGTATGTATGTGTATTTGTGTGTGTGTGTGTGTGTGTGTGTGTGTGTGTGTGTGTGTGTGTGTGTGTGTGTGTGTGTGTGTGTGTGTGTGTGTGTGTGTGTGTGTGTGTGTGTGTGTGTGTGTGTGTTAAACAAAACCTACGCCCTCGCCACACCTACTATGTAGTAGTTATGTTAAAATATAGTTTATGTATATAAATATATATATACAAACTAAATTAAATTGAATTTCGTAATTTTTATGCAGATCACGGTATGTATGTATGTATGAATTTTTTATGCATTCAGTCACGAGTTTTAACTGTGACGTTTTCAATAACTAATATTAGTTGCGTTTTAATATTTGCCAATGAGTTTAAAACCTGATAATTTGCTTCAAAATAATGTTAAATACTAGAAGATATCCCCCTTTTTCCCACAAATACTTCTATTTATAAACGTTTCATTTCTTTACTAAAGTTTTTTCATTCTTAAAAATTTAAGAATATTAAAGGAAAGTATTGTTTTTTTACTACTTTTTAACAGTTAAAATTATTTAGTCCATTTAAATTTGGAAAATAAGTTTAAAAAATATATATTTTATTAACGGCAATAAATATCTTTTATTTTTTGGTTAAATTTGAGAGTTTTTCATTGGAATGTAATCTAATTATAGGTAATTTGTTTAAGTAGCATCAGTATAGATTGTTTAAAAAAAAGATTGTGAAATAACAGTAAAAATATTAATGAAAAAGAATTACATACCATAGTTTATAATTAGTATTATTAGCAGTCTACATTATAATCTTCGCTAAAAATATTTTCCTTTTATCACCAGTTAAAGTAGCACTTATCTAAATTTTTTTTCCAAATTTCATTTCGACCCGTCGTGGCAACAATCACAACGGTTATTTTTAATTTGTAATTAATTTTTTTTAATTTAAATTATTAAAATTTAAAAAAAAATAACTGAAATAACAATTAAAAAAGTGAAAATAATAATACTTATAACGTTGTCAGCAAGTTTATAAATGACAATGAAAAAAAAATCTTTTAACAGGTAATATTTTTAGATTTTTATGGGCAATTTAACGAAACATAAATTATTTAAATAAAAAATAAAAAATAATTACTTTTTTCTCATTAAATTCATTGACTCAGCATGACATATAGGTTGTTTTCAAATTAATGAAACTTCTTTTGAAACTAGATATAAGTAACCTTCTATAGGAGAACTATTTTTAATGACTCCATATTAAAAACATTATCTACAATTGTTATTTTTGTATTAATTTATAGGTTTTTTTTTATTAACCAATAATTCATATTAAGAAAACTTATAAAAGCTTTTGAACTCATTTGAAATTTAAAAAAACACCCAATTTCACAAAAAAAAATATACAGAATTATTCAACGAAAATGTAATAAATTGTCAAGACATGTTCTACTGGTGAAAATAAAGAAGAAAGTTCTTATAAATACAGGTTTGGAAACGCTTCTTTAGTGAGTGTCAGATGGCGAAAGAATTCGCCTTGACGTTGACTGAAGAATACAGCCAACAAGGAGGAGAGGGTGAAGATAATGAAGAAGTGTGATGAGATGTCATCGCAGCTGATGAACACTGCGAAGAGTGTGCTGTTTGATAAGAAGAAGAAGCAGCAGTATGACAGCGGGATGGGGGAGTTTGGGCCCCAGTTCACCTCGGACAACTACTCGGATATATTCCATATAATCAGCCAGTTTGCTGGAGGACGTGGGCACCAGCGGGAAAGCAAGATGAATCCCACAAAGTATGTCATCAACATATCGCTTTTGTTGGGAAGTTCAATGTCAAGGGCGCCTTCGGTAAGATTAAACCAGACTGTAATTCTTGGGACTCAAATTAAAGGATAACTTTATCGAAAGTAGCGGACCAACTGGGCTCTAAGGTAGCCTAACTTAATACTTCGAAACTATTCCTGTGGGGCCATTTGAAATCATAAGTACATGAACAAAAGTGAAATAAAGGAGAAAAATTAGTAATTAGAATTCTCAGTGTGGGACAATTAGTAAATTCTACTGTTGGTCCGGCAGAATGTTGTATCCACTGTGTTAGAGGAAATTTTCAGCAGTTTATTTAATTGTATTTGTTATTTTTCTAAACAATTAATTCTTTTGCTTTGTAATATTGAAAATCTTGTTTCGTTTAATACATAACCTATTTAAAATCTGCTACATTTTGAAATTTTTCTTTTAATAAACTTCGAAATTCTTCCTTTATTATTTAGTTTCTATGGACTTTATTCATACCAATTTACTCGGAAACAAATATTCAAAAGTTTTTGTTTAAAACTTTGTGTTTTATTACTTTTTATTTATTCCTAATATTTATGTTGCAATTTGTCCAACTAGTGAACTATAAACAATCCCCCCCATGAGCCAATGAGATGAAAATTATATATATGACATGAAAATGAGGTGTAGTTTTGTACAGACACAGGCCGACCATTCTTGGGATGATTATTAATTAACTACCAAAGTACACCAGTATCCACTGTCTAGTAATCATAACCATATAAAAGTAACTAATTTTTACTAGTATTAACCATTTAAAAAAGTTATTTTACGCCAAACATAACTTAGTGTGTTTTTCGTTCCCAATTTTGCGTTATTTACCTCAGATTACTTAAAAACTACAAAAATACAGTTCTGGGACAAATGTTTTCCAGTTCTCTGATCAAATTTCATATAAAACTACAGAATTATTTCTTAATTTGAGTCCCATATTAATTCTACCGAAGACGCAAAAATCATGGCGAAACCTTTCGTCAGTCGATTCTCGCTAACGAAGAGTTGCAATTTCAAACCTATGTTTATACGAACTTTCTTTTTTTGCTTAACTAGTAGAACATGTCCTGAAAGTCTCTTACATTCTTCATGAATCACTCTGTATATTACATAAATAAATACTTTTTCGATGAATTTTTCTAGTCTATACTTTAAGGAACCTGATTAACTATTTTCTTATTTTTTCTTTAGTAGGTTGATATTTGAAAAAAAAATCTGATAATTTTCTCCTAAAAGTCTCTGGAAGAACAATTTAATTAATTTAAAATTGAGTCGTTTAAAATTTTAAAATTAAAAAGAGATATAGTCAAAAAAAAGCAATCTATTTTGGTTTACTTTTTACTTTAAAAAAGCCGCTTAGTTTTGCAACCAAAAATTTGAGTTTTTAAAGACATTTAATAGGTTTAACAATAGAAAAAAATTACATTTCTACAATAAAAATGTTAATATTAACAAAATAATTGAGGGATAAAATAAGATCAACTTTTTACGTTATTATGTAGGGAATTACTAAGTTTCAAACTCATCGGAAAAAATATAACGCATCTGTAATTACTTAAATTAAAATTATATTTATTAGAAAATATGTGATGGTCTAGTAATTAAGACTGCAGTGCTGTATGGTACAGAGTGCAATTCTAAATCGAAGAGAGATTGATAGATTGGAGTTGGTTGAAAGGAAAATACTAAGAAAGATCTTGGACATCGGGAAACTGAAGGTTGGAGGTTACAGAACGAAGAACTCTGCCTCCGTATAGAAAGAAAAACTTACAGATCCCATTCGAAAAATAAGATTAGCCTTCTACACGCTAGAATTGCTAAAAACAGATTGACGAAGAGGATATTTGAGAGGAGTGGTAAATGCGAAATGAACATTAAGTGAAATACACGTGAAAAAAGATATCGTGATTTCATGGATAAATCCAAAAGATATAAGGGACAGGGATACATTTAGGAAGAAAATTGAAGTTGTTGAAAATTTTCATAAAGGAACCGGAGAGAGTAAAAACAATGGTCGCAAGGAAGGAAGGAAAACAAGTTTGAAAATGAAAGAGATTTAGAAGAAAAGGAAATCACCCAGGAATAAACTGTGGTCCTATAGTGATCGGTGACGAAGAAAGAAAAGTGATGTTTGTAAGTTTAAATAGAATTTAATTAATGAATTATTTATATTTCAAAATTACAGTTGATTTTAATCAAATTTAAATGCTTGTGATATAACGATCATTTTGTTAATTAACGGCATTGATTTAGGAATTTACAAACCTGAGATTGGTGTAAACTTAGAGTTGAACAATAATACTGAGCTAAGGCTTATGTAATATTTACAGCCTATTGGAAGGCAGTTTATGTAAACAATAATAATCACTTTCCTGAAGAACTATTAAATTAACATCCTCCAAATTAAATTGTTTTTCGTTTTTGATATCTTATGTAAGCTGTATACATTTTACTGGAGGTACTCAAAATAAAATTATGAGAAAATTATCAAGTTTGATACCCCTCATTAGTTTTTTATAACTGAAATTTGATATTTATAATTACTATTAATACTAGCTGCAGAGGCGTGCCGTGCCGTAGGCACACCCTCCGCAGCTAGGCCCTCCGGGCGGCGTCTCGAAATGGTATTATTAGGTGTCCAAATTGATTAAATCTTGTGTAAAAAATCATTTTTTTAACTGATTAAAATTGATGTAACGAAAGTTAAATTAGAAATTGATACTAACGAATCAGGATTTTACACTAGTGATCGGTACATTCAGGTGCTAAGCTAAGGGGGACGGAACACACACAGACCCAGATACAAATGCCCTTTAGTAGGGTAGGACATACACTACTAGGTTCTATAAAAGGCTTTCTACTTCAAACTGGCAGAAAGCTAAAATAAATTTGTTTGAAGGTGTTGGTTGATTTGTTGTTTAAATCCGAAAATTTTATTATTTTTTTGCTTTTAATAATGTGTTTTTAATTGAATTAAAAACTAGAAAAATTATATTAGTTATACAGGAATACAAATGCAGTTATCTTGGCAGCAACAGACCTACGAAACTTTTAGTTACATACTCTATTCTGTTTTTAAATTAAACGTTCATATATACAAAACAGTAGAAAAAGGTTTGTGCGAGTGTGTATACGTGCGCGCGTGTTTGTATACAATTAGATATACATACACAAAAAATGTATTTACAAGGCCAGGAATAAATGAAAGTCATAAAAAAAGATATTTCAAAAACAGATGGTTTCGTTAAAGAGGGGTAAACATTTATTGACAACAGTATTACAAAAAGATCTAACAATTCATTTTTCTTTTAAAAGAAAAAAGAGGAAGAATCACATCTAATTTAACAAAAGATTAATACATCGATTCAGAAGCCGAATTCTATAGTAAATTTACAACTATAGAAAAAAAAACTTTTTTCTATCCAGCAAAAAAAAAGAGAAAAAAAAACTTTATATACTGACTTTACCCCTTATTTATGACATTAATAAAATAAAGGTATATTGTTTTTATAAAGAATTTTATGATGTGTACCGACTGTGGGTCAGAGGAATCACTCTGGGAACTGAAAAAAAAAAATAAAAGCATATATATATATATATGTGTGTGTGTGTGTGTGTGTGTATGTGTGTATGTTAAAATGTTCAATTCTGCGTGAGTCTTCATGTAAAACTTTTCGTATTCATGCGAGCGCAGTGGAAAAATGTCAAGTATAATGGATATTGAATACCGTAGTACCATATAAAATCAAAGTACAGGCGGCGCAAACAATATTGATGCTTGATGCCAAGGCCGTAAAAGCCGCAATTCGGATCAATCTACTATCCTTTTAGTATAACATTTGCTTCATTACCTAACAGCAAATGGGCCTTCGAAAGCAGTACGAGTATTATGGTGTGTTAGTACTGGATCGCATATCAAAGGTTTTTGAAATTTTAATTACCTCAATAATATTATTTTGAACAATATTACATTTTTAGATTTGATTTGATTTAATTTTATATATATATATATATATATATATATATATATATATGTCAAATTTAATTGCAAACAATTAACAAAACATTAGTAAACAACATAGCTCTATTGTTTCTTGATATGAGTCTAAGAATGGTGATTCATTTCCTGAGTTACAATACCGTGTTTATTTTTACAATAACTAAGATCACGATGATTTACAAACTATGTTTATTTAAATATGTCAGACAATTATAGTACAGGAAATTTGTCATCAAAATAGGCTGTATTTGAAAATCCTTAACTACCGATTGATCTTTTGTCCATGCGTTAGGGGTGATGAGGTAGCTTAACTCCAGATTTTTAACATCCCCCTCCCATAGATTTTTGAAAAACTCAAAAAGCTTTTTAAATGCGTTTTTCTCTGAATCTATGCATTTTAGAGAAACGTTTTTCAAACAAAAAAATGTAGAGGACATTCTCCTCTACAATTAATGTCTGTGAAGTTATGCCGTAAAATTTGAAATTGAAATACTAGGTGGCGCTGAAGTTGTAAAAAACGTGTTTTTCGGGATTTTCACCAGAAAAAATTGTTTTTCGTGCATTTGGAAAAGTTGTTAATCTCAAAAAAATAGACAACTTTTATTCAAACAATTTTCTTGTACGACTTAGCATTCCAGAGTTATAGCGGTACAATGGCAACGCAGCGGTCCTATTGTTACTGTAGCCGGGGAGATCGGCATTGTTCAGCGACTAGACCGGTTTCGAACACGTGCCCAATTCACAACATTTTCACACTTTCGCAAGCTACAGCTCCAAAACTTTTCCAAATGCAATACAGACGAAAAACAAAATTTTCCGGTGAAAAAACAGAAAAAACGCGTTTTTTACAACTTCAGCGCCACTTAGTATTTCAATTTCGAATTATACGGCATAACTTCAAAGATATTAATTGTAGACGAGAATGTCCTGTCCTCTACATTTTTTGTTTGTAAAACTTTTCTCTAAAATGCATAGATTCAGAGAAAAACGCATTTCAAAAACTTTTTGAGTTTTTCAAAAATCTATGGGAGGGAATGTTAAAAATCTGGAGTTAAGCTTCTCTCATCACCCCTAACATATGGAAAAAAACTTCAATCGGTAGGTAAGGATTTTCAAATAAAAATACAAATTGACTGTACTATTATAATTTTAGTTAATTTATCATTTAGCGTTGTCTGCTGGCGTAATTATAATACTGTTGAAAATAGGCCTACATTTTTGTAACATTTAAAAATATACCATAATATTTTTTTACGGCAAAACACTTTAAAAGTAATCCATTATACCATCCAGTAACATAAAATAACAAGTTGTATTTACACGAGAGCAATTTGTTTCTGCGCGTGAAAATTAAACTGATTATTTTCAGTATAACAAGCAACGTACTAGCCGTCGTAATCCAAGCTTCAAGATTCATTGCGGCAGCTTATACTTCCCGAACATTTTTTCTATAAATGGCAAAATCTTCTTCCTACTTTTCGTATCTTAATAATAATAAACCTGTGTAGATTTTAAATATTAATTTAATATATACTCTCGATGGAGGAGAGCTGAGCCTTCCTAGGTGCAATAAAATCAGTTGAGAAATTTGTTGCCGATGGGGTTGCAAGCGTTTACACGGTTCCAAATTACGGGCTTATTTAATATTCTACAAAACTTTGGTTTTCAATCAGTTCAATTTAAAAGGTCGTATTATAAGGTCAAATTTCAATATTTTCATCTTGCCTAACGTAAATTAGACTGAAACTTTGTCAAATCTAATATGCCAATTTTTCTTTACAACAGTCTTTTTTCATGAAAATCAGTTATAAAATGATGGAAATATTTAGGAATATGTTCTTTGCTTCTTAATGTGTAGGTACAGAAATTTCTTAAGCTATTGTTGTGTAATATAAGATTATATACTTCATTTCTCAAAAGATGAAAAGAGGATGTATAGGTAAATTAAAGTGGTTCTGATTGGCTCTTTCTCCTTTTTTGTTTAGGCTCCGGTATTACCGTAAGGTATTACTTCAGAGGAAGAATGAGGATGATATGTATGAGTGTAAGTGAAGTGTAGTCTTGTATACATGGTCAAGTCTACCATTCCTGAGATGTGTGGTTAATTGAAACCCAACCACCAAACAACACCGGTATGGTTCTGATTAGCTGACCTACAATCATAGTAACACCGCTAATAGGTAGTGATTGATTTTATCTATTTAACACAAGGTTGTATAGATTTAATCGAAGTAATGTACAACATAAATGCGCGTTGTGTGTGTGTGTTTATATATATATATATATATATATATATATATATATATATATGCGCACGTGATTAAAAAATTGTGCATAATTAATAAAATGCACACGAAAAAATTTTAACAATAAATAAATTATTTTTAATTTATCTATGAAATTTTTGATTATTATTTTATATCTAAGAAGAAAATATTCAACACAACTTACGTTTATTTTTATCATAAAAAAAAGTTACAAAACAAAAAATAAATTACATACACTTGTATTAATTAATCAATCACATTTCACCGCTACAAACTACTACAAAGTTTATTAGACATACCCTTGGTAAAAAAAAAAATAAATAAAAAAAATAAAAAGCTAGAAAAAAAAGTGTTAAGTGACAGCCAATCTCAAGATGTTTTTTCTGAAGGAATCCATTTCCTTTACTTATTTTAATAACATATGGTTCTTATAGAGTTATAGGCTATTAGTTGGTTATTTTTTTAGTTGGTTATTTTACTTCTCCCTACACGCAACTAACCTAAAATAAAAAATAAAAAATGGGTGATATATTTTTCTACCCATAAATCTTTCAACAGTATTTTATATTTTTTCAACATATATATATATATATATATATATATATATATATATATATTACTTTATACTTTATGTGAATTAAGGGCAATAATATTTAATAAAAAATTATTACATTTATATCAATTCAATTAATTTTTGTTTAATTTTCTAGTTTAATAGATTTTTGTTAAATTATTACAAACTACAAATTATTATAAAAAATCTATAATACATGAATATGTTTTTATTATAGATTTTAATAACAATAAAATATTATGTAAATATTAAAAATACGTCACATTGTGGGGTAAAGTTGTAAATGTAGTTCATAATACATTTGAAAATATAATTTACTGTTTATGTATTTTTAATCATTAAAAAGTAATTAAAAGGGAACGAGTACGTATATTAGTAAGAGTCTCCAGTAACAAAGTATGATGCGTTGGCTTGTTTGTTGTTCGCGCTCATAGTTTTATTTTGAATGAAGCGCACGAACGATTCATTCATTCAAACGATTTATACTTTTTGATAGGAACGACTTATAAAAAAGGAAAACATTGGGGTTAGAGCTGTGTTGAAAAATCACAACTCAAGAAACAGCTAAAAGTGTACAGGGTTTTGAAGTCTTTCGTTGTAAACGTTTTTGTTGTTAGTACGCTAAATTCATGAACGTTATTTAGTTACAATTGGCAAAAATATTTAACAAAATCATGTGTAATGAAACATAAACCATATAAAATTTTTGCGGAGGGTCATAGGTTCGCCTTTTTCTAGTATATTATATATATAATGATCATTTATAATCTGTATGAATAAAAGTTAATCTTCGTTTTGTGTTTTCCCTAATAACTCAAAAACTACTTAACCGATATGTTGAAAATTTCAAAATGTATTATTATTTTTCCCGGGAATGAAAATGTTATTATTTCCATAATATTAACAATATAATAAATTAATAACATATTATTTAATCACATAACTGTCTGAGGAAATCGATATTGACATAGACAACGATCGATATAGTCAATGACAAGCGATATAAACGATATCTCTCGATGTATACAACATTAAATTTAGCAAAGAAGTTTTAGGTTATTTTTTTATACGTTATTGTTTTATGATTTAAATAGTACTGAGATTGATGAGATTTGAACTGTGGTAAATATTTTAGCAATAGCGAAGTATTGTCGGAGCCACTTTTTTTTTAATAAAAAACAATAACTCAATTAACTGATTTATTTTCTGTTCTCTCTAATTATTTCAAAATATATGAAGTTACTTTTCAATTACATCGAAAAGTAACTTCCTTAAAGAAGCCTACAAAAAAAAAATTGTGCCGTTATAACAAAGTTGTACGGCAGAATCAAAGGAAAAGATTATTTGACATATCGAATGGTATGCAACGGAATTTTAGTTATCAGATAGATTCATCTTCGCTAAAAGTGGTTCAGTGATAGGAAAACTAAAGATTAAATTTTATGTCTTTATGTAATTTTCTACAAAAATTTACCATGATTCATACTAGAAATAATATATACAAATTTTCAAATTATGTGAGTGCGCGCGCGTGTATGTGTATGGGAAAATATATTACATAGGAGTACACGCATGTTCCTTTGTTTGCATGTTAAGTTTTATAGGCCTCTATTCGATGTTATTGATTATTCAACCCATTTTATATAATAAATAGTGTAAAGAGGGTAAAAATGAAATATAACAAGCGGTTTGTTAGAAAAGATATATACTAAACAGGACAATATCAAGACAGGATATGTATTTTGAAGAATGGGCTATAGAGTACGGTACATGCACAGAAATTTTATATGGATATTTTTTCATTTACGAGCGAGCATAACACACGGACGGATATTGCCAACAGAATGGGTAAGTGTCAAGGGATGTTGAGACAGTTGACACTTATAGTTTGATAAAGACTAACACATATATATCCAACAAACCACGCCTTATTAACTAACGATGTTTATCTGGGAATACGGTTGGTGTCTGTGTGGTTTATATCTATCTAAGATGGTAATTGTATTTTTCTTCTTTTTTTTAAAGATAATTTTATTATATCCCATAATAAACAATTTTAAATATTCATTTCTTTTTTAAGAATATAATTTAAAAATATATAGATTAATAAGTCTAAATACTATGAAAGCTCTTTGTAAATTAAATTTTAAAAATACAATAAATTTTCGGAGAGAGAGTAAACGTTTACTTTTCATATATAAAAAAAAATAATAATTTTAAAATTTAAATCTTCTAATAATAATGATTTAAATTAAAAAAAAAGATTTACATATTTATATAATTTAGAAAAAAAAATTATTTTAATATGTGTAACAAAATAGGAATAAAATATAGGAAGATAAAAGATTACGGAGGTAGAAGAATTTTTCTATTTGGGAAGTAGAATTAGTAAAGATGGACGAAGCAGGAGCGATATAAAATGCCGCATATTACAGGCAAAACGAGCTTTCAGTTAAAAATATAATTTGTTTACATCAAAAATTAATTTAAACGTCAGGAAAACATTTTTGAAAGTATATATTTGGAGCGTAGCTTTATATGGAAGTGAAACTTGGACGATCGGAGTACCTGAGAAGAAAAGATTAGAAGCTTTTGAAATGTGGTGCTACAGGAGAATGTTAAAAATTAGATGGGTGGATAAAGTGACAAATGAAGAGGTGGTGTTGCGGTAAATTGATGAAGAGAGAAACATTTGGAAAAATATAGTTAAAAGAAGAGACAGACTTATAAGTCACATATTAAAGCATTCTGGAATAGTCGCTTTAAAACTGGCATTAAGATGGGAAAAATTATACAGGTAGTCAACGTTTGGAATATGTAAAACAAATTGTTAGGAATGTAGGATGTAGAGAGTATACCAAAATAAAACGACTGGCAGTAGATCGGGAATCTTGGAGAACTGCATCAAACCAGTCAAGTAACTGAAGACAAAAAAAAAAAATGTGTAACATAGAAGAATTAAATTTTAAAAATATTTTTTTTTTTTAGTCAAGAAATTATTATATATGATTCAAAAAATACAAATTAAAATCACTGAAGTCAAGAAATCTATTTTTTTCTTTTTCAAATTTCCAAGTACGTATCGTCCTTCTTAAGATGCACAAGAATAATAGTTACTTTTTGTTAGTTATATAAGTAATATATTTATTAATTCATTTTAATAGAATTTCAAATTGTCTTTATCCTTTTTTTCTTCTCGTCACCAATTATTATTTCTCTAAAGAATTGTAATTTAATTTAAATTACGTTCAAATATATTATAATTGCATTAACTTTATCATAATTGTGTTTATGGTATATACATAAATTTTAATTAAATACTAAAATTATGAAATTTGAACTGAATACCTTAGAAGTGGAAAACTTTTATTCTTTATATTATAAAATTACGAATGAAATAATTATTTAAACATGAAAAATAGATTGGAATTAGTAAGAAAAGAACTTTTATGTACAAAAAATTTGCTATTACAACATAGATAAAATTTAAATAAAAATTCTTGAAAATAATTTTATGGAGCGTTTTATGGTAGTAAAAATGTGGAAAGTAGGTAAAACAAGAAGAAAAAGAATAAAGGTTTTTAAAAATAATGCTAAGAAGGAAGTTGATAATTAGGAGAGTCGATATAATTCAAAATTAAAAGGTCTTAAGAAGATTAAAAAAGAAAACTTTGTGGCAGAATTATGTAAAAGAAATAAATTAGGTCGGTGATCCATTTATTAAGACAATAAATGTTTAGTTAAATTGGTGATACAAGGATGTGTAGAAGAAAAAAATATTTCAGACAATTGTTAAAATATATGGAATACATAATTAAGAATTTATAATTTAATGAATATATTGAGGTTGAAAGAGTAGCGCGTAAGTGAAAGGAATGGAGGTTGACAAGATCAGTAAATTTACTCCTGGCCACCGTGGCGCGATTGGGGTAGCATCTCTCGGCCTTTCATTCGGAAGTCCCGGGTTCGAATCAAGGCCAGGCATGGGATTTTTCACACACTAAAAAATTCTATTTCCATATCCCACGCATATGCGTCAAGCTTATGGGGCGATATCAAGCAAAAAAAAAACTACTGACTGGCACCAGAAAGAAAAAGATTATAAATCGTAATAAAAAACAAGAAGTTGGAATAAAATGATTAACAACATCGGATAATTTTCATGATCAAATTTAATTTCATGCTTTAGTTTTAGAAATTATATTCTTATTATCTCTTATTATCAAATTAGGAATATTAAAAACTTAATAAAAATGTGAATATCCAATGGAAAACATACATATTATGAAATTTTCGAAAAAAAGTCTTACATTTTTAAGAAGGCAGTTAATTTTCAAACAAGAAAATATTTATAAATATAAAATTAATTCTACTAATACTTTGCTATTTTGGTCTATAAAAATATGCAGCCTACATATTAGTCAAATATTAGAATATATTTATTTTATTTGGATATTTTAAATTAAAAATGTAAATTTCAATTAACTGAATGTCAGATAATTATTTAGTTATACATAAATTATTTAGGATATGAAAATTGGAAAAAAAAAAATATATATACTAGCATTTCCGTCGTGTCAATATTTTTTTATTTTACGTTTTTTAGTCAAGTAACCTGAAATATGTACAGTCAGCCGCGTCGCACGTACAATAACAGTGGTAGTGGCTATGGGTTGAGCCGCAGTGACGTACACTGGTACCCTTTAAAAGATCGAAATTAAAAAAATCCGTAGATTGTTTTTAGATATTTTTCAGAAGAGTATTTGCAAACGAAATTTTCTGAATATCATGTTTAGTATAGTCGGAAATGGGGAAAATCTGGATTTTACAATTTTTTTTTACATTTTTTACCCACTTTCAAGGTCAAATTTCTGAAAATCTATAAATTGATATTAAATATTCAAATGAAGATTACACAAGTCAAAAATCAATTTTATATATCTTCATTTGTTACCGAGAAATAAAAAAAAATAATCGGGTTTAAAAAAAAATTAAATCCATTTTAACTTGTAATTTAAAAAACTCTAGACATTGGTTTTAGATATTTACAGGAAGATTACACACACCAAAAATCAAGTTGAATCTGTTCCTTAAGTTTAGCAATACCTTATAGGATACTTAGACACACGTATTTTATTATATTAATGAAAGCATAAATAATTTGTTCTAAATTAAACAGTTTTTTTTTTTTTTAGATTTCCCACACTTATATATATATATATATATATATATATATATATATATATATATATATATACACACGAGATGTGATCAAAAAATACGGTGAATGAATTTTTATAGCAGCAACTGCCGACGCTACATCCATATGCTGTAATTTGTCCAATAGCGTGATCAACTGAGACAGGCAGGGACAAGTTGTAACACGTTCGAGCTTGCCAGTCAGCTGCCAGAGCCGCTAGAGTGAGGTTGTGTTTATCGTGTCTGTCGCGCAACATGGATTTTCAAAAATCATGTGTCAATTTGCACAGAGTTGAAGGGTCGTCTTTATGCAGATCCGGACTTCATGGCCAAAATTGTAACTAGAGATGAAAGTTGGGTCTATGGCTATGAACCTGAGACCAAAATGCAGAGTTTCCAATGGAAAACCAGTTCATCTCCCCGCCCTAAAAGGGCACGTCAGTCAAAATCCAACATCAAGGTCATGCTCGTTGTTTTTTTTATTTTTTTTATAGTGCGATCAGAGTTCGTTCCAAGGGGAACAACTGTAAACTCTGAATTTTATAAGGGTGTACTGCTACGTTTGCGAAACGACGTACGAAGAAAGCGACCAGAAAAATGGACCAATGGCTTCCTTCTTCACCACGACAAGGCGCAGTGTCACACCTCACTTCTCATTCGCGAGTTTTTGGCCGAAAAAAGTGTTCCTACCTGTCCACATCCGCCATACTCACCGGATTTAGCACCATGCGACTTTTGGCTCTGCCCTAAAATTAAAACTGTGCTTAAAGGAAAACGTTTTGACACCATTGCTGACATTAAGAGGGCCACGACCGAGCAGCTGAAAGCCCTTCCGAAAGACGCCTTCCAGAAATGCCTCCAGTCATGGAGTCAACGTTGGGATAAGTCCATTGCTAGCCAAGGACAGTTGTAGGAGATTAAATCGAATTCTATGTAACCTTATTACTTTTTTTAATAAAAGATTATTCACCGTATTTTTTAATCACACCTCGTATACATATATATATATGCACAAGCTAAACTCGTAAATTCAAAAGCTTATTAATTGATTTTAGATATTAAAATAAAGATTACACATACCAAAAATCAATAATCAACAACGATATAATGGTTTGCAATGACGTAAGAATGATATCTTCATTTGTTACCGAGAAATTAAAAAGATTACCGGATTTCAAACAAAATTAAAAAATCCATTTTAACCGGGAATTTCAATGAAATCCTTTCATAGTATGCATTTACACCGTAAGAAGAACGTGTATCCAAATTTTTATTAATTAATCTTCAGAGTTTTTTCTGGGCGTCGATTATGAATGACTCACGACATGTTATTTTATTTACATTTGATATATGATAATTATTTAGGATGACTCACGAAGAATGTGACATTGGATATATTCTACTGGTGAAAATAAAGAAGAAAGTTTTATATAAACATAGGTTCGGGAACGTTTCGTTAACGAGTTCAGCTGGCGAAAAAATTCGCCCTGATTTCTTCACCTCGGTAAAATTAAGCCATACTACAATTCTTGGGACTCAAATTAAGGGATAAATTTAGTAGATTGAAATGAAATCTTCCGTGAAAAATTAAAAAAATATTTCTCTGAACTGTATTTTTAGTAGTTTTTGAGAAATCTGGTGTAAAAATCAAAATATTGGAATCGAAAAATTACACTATTTTTGTTTGGCATAAAATAACTTAGTTAAATCGGTAATAAACACAGAAAAGTTTTAAACAAAAGTTGTAGAGAATTTGTTTTTAAGTAAAATTGTATGAATAGAGTCAACAGATGTACAACGAAGAATTTTGAAGATTATTAAAATCAAAACATATCAAAATACTATCGAAGCGTTTTCTAACTTTTGTACATATGAACGTTTTTCTTTATTTTCTTCAACGGGACATATTTTGAAAATTCGTTACATGCTTTTTTAATCATTTTGTATATAAGATATGCATTTACTAACTCAACACAAAAAGAATGAAGGCTTGGATGTGTGTGTGCGCGCGCTGGTGTATAATGTATGAAAATTTTATTGTATGAAAAATAGCATCCCTATCTTGGATATGAACTAACAACCTTCTTGATGAAACGCAGAGAAAATCAGAGGTCAACACACAGTCGTGTTAGATCAGATACAGAGATGGATGGAACGGCGGCAATACTTTATTACATAATAGTGTAATAAACAAATGATTAATAAATTAACAGTGATATCAATTAATAAACTTCATCACCTAATTAAAAAGAAACATAGCATTAATAATAAAAATTTTATACATTGATGTTTTAATAATAGATCTATTAAATAGACCATGTCATGTTAATTCGTATTCTTTAATTGTAGTAAACTTTCACTTCAACTGAAGTAAAAAAAATATTAAAACATCTCGATAGTTGATTGGTGTAACCAGTTAATAATAAATTAAAATAATAATCTATTGCACAATTATGTTCTTAAAACAGAGATAAATTCGGTCCTAACTTTGTATCTACTGTAGCATCTGCTGGCCTCCGTGGCGCGAATGGTAGCGTCTCGGCCTTTCATTCGGAAGTCCCGGGTTGAATCCCGGTCCGACATGTCATTTTCATACTCTACAAAATTACTATTTCATCTCATCCTCTAAAGCTATTCCTAACGGTGGTCCCGGAGACTAAAAAAATTTCGACAGTAGCGTCCCGGTTAGGAGGGTTTAAAAAAAAAATGATTGGTAACTGATAATATGGTAATGGATACCACCAACCAATGAGATGATCTGATGTACATTTACATAGCAACAATACTTTCATTATTATTTTTTTAATCTTTTTTAAATTTTCTCGTAACGGAAAAATCCCTATTCATAGTGGCCGTTTCGTTTGTGATTTAATTAACTTTAGTAATCGTTTTCGATTCCCGGAAAGTGTTTGGAACCTTTTTACTCGTCACCTTTCTTGGACGCGCGCGCGTATAATTACAGAATATCAGAGATTGTAATAATAATAATAATTATAGAAAATAAATTCTGAAGAAAATATTTAAAATTACTATATTATTAGGAAATATTAAAAAAATAAATGGATTAATAAATAATAACTTTTTTTATAGTCTTTTATAAGTATATATTTCTAATAATCCATACTAAATTATTTTATATAATAAAGAGGAAATAAATGTCATTCCAAATTAGAAGAAAATTGATGAGGGGGAGAATGTACGGTTAAAAAAAAGAAGAGTGCGTGAAAATTGTGAATAAAGAACAGAATAATTGAGCGAGTGATTCTGTGCTGCAGTACATTGCTTGTCGGGGCATGAAAATGCCTTGGCACGAAATAATTCAAACGCAAGCTACCTATAGGCCAGTGCCGTAAACCGACTAAGAAGAATATAAAACAGTAATCTATTGCACTACTTTGTACTATAATTTAAACACAACAGAAAAAATATATAATGATATGCAGCAAATAAAAAAAACAATACAGGATTAAATTGAAGTAATTTTTAGTTTCCTAAAATGATAAATTGTTTCGTATACTAGTTATCCATTAAATATATTTCAGTAGAAATAAATTATGTTATAAAATTCAAATAGAATTGCTTTTAATTTAAACATTTTTATTAATAGTATACACTTCTACACGAATTACAATGTACAATTGTATACAATTTATTGAAATTTGTACAATTTACGAATTGAATATACAATGTGTTAAATTAAAGGAAGAGAAAGATAAAAATGATGATGCAAGAATTATCCATAATTTGCAACGAGTTCAAATTTATCCTATCGTAATTGTTCATTTTATACTTCTATATCTGTGATCTATTCATTGACATCTGAAGAAATTTAAACAATTTCAAAATATGTTTCATAATTTTGACCATAATCATTTGCACTCAATTGAGCAAAAGGACAGAAACTATTGAAAAAAAAGGCGCTCATTCAAACATATAAATGACAGTAATCTACATTTACACATCTTTAATATTAATCCGCAAATGTATTGATATCATCAAGTTACGACAAAACGTTTAACCATAATCATTAAATATAGAGATATAATACTTTAGTATCCATACAAAATGAAACTGAACAGTCATGTGAACTGGCTCGCAGATAACCTCTTTGATAACAGTGAAGACGTTCGGCGAGGGCGCCTAAAGCGGCTGCACGTATTGGATTTGTAATTTTCTTGTGATTTGGGTGAATCCACTACATTGGGACTTTATGTTCCGTCAAAACACCTCTTTTATTCATCATTATTTATTTATTTATTTTTTTTTCAACTCTGTTTAGCTTTATTTTTTTATTAATACTTTTATTTAAGTCGTATCAAAATTAAAGTCATTAATGACTTATCAGAGTAATGTAACTGTACCGGTAAATTTGTAATCTTGAATAAACTCAAGTCGATTATTCCTGAGACATTTGGTTAATTGAAACCTTACTCCAAAGAACACCGGTATCCATGATTCAGTATTCAAATACGAATAAAAGCAACTACCTTTTTTAGGATTTGAATCTGAGAACTTCGACTTCGAAATCAGCTGATGTATTTATTATGTACTTCAGTGTACTGTAAAAGATATGTATATATACGTATACCTGTGTATGCGTTTATAATTCTTGAGAGGATCAACGGAAACCTATCTTGGCAAGTCATTTATTTTTTAATCCTGTTGGGACTAAGTGTAAATAAATATAATTTTCTGGAAAAAAGTTCTTAGAAATTATATAAATAATTACATATACTAGATCGTGGATACCGGTGTTTTTTTGGTGGTTGGGTTTTAATTAAGCACACATCCCAGGAATGGTCGGCCAAAGTTTGTTCAAAACTATACATTTTACCGGATTAGTTAAATTACACTGATAAGTCGCTATGACTTTAATTTTTTTATGCAACTATAGATAAAGATATTTAAAAAAATACCTAATAAAATAAACTAATTAAATTTAAATTTCACTTTCTTTTTAGAATAACATTATAAGAATATATAAAAACTACTTTATTCTCTTAAATGTGAATCGAACCAAATGTTCCGTAACTTATAAAAGGAACTATCTATTTCAATCTATCTAATTCACATCTGGCAGTTTGTCCAATGGTTTTTTCTTTGAAGATTGGAAAAACCATTATCTCACTGACTCCCAAATCCCCATCCATTACCCTTTTTCAAGAATGTATTCAATCGTAAAAAATCTATTTATTCTATTTAAATGGATGTTTGACTGTATCAAAAAAACATTTTTTTAAATATTTATTATTTGTTTATTTATATTTTAATACTTACAATAAAAATATACTTGAAACTTGGAAGTTAAAAAACAGATTGATTAATTCTTGTTGGGTGAAAACTTACCTGTTAACAAAAAATAAAAAAAGATATAACTAAAAGTTACAAACGGTTAATTTGAAAAAAAATATAAAGTTAAAAATACTATAAATAAACTTATACTAATATAATTAGCTTAAAAGGTAACTAGAATTACACAAAACGTAAAATGTAGTTAGTATCAATACCTGTCAGTTGTTATTATTATAACAGTTCATTGATCCTGAAGGCCCCAGATTTAAACTGAAGTTAAGGAAAATTTATTCTTGTTTAAGGTCTTGGGAAACATAAGACTATAATATTAACTTGTTGGTTATAACGTCAAAAACCTATCTATAAAATAAAACGAGGTGAAGTTGGAGTGGTTGATGTTACATTTAATAAAACCTGTTCCTAAAGATTAAACTTAAAGGGTAAACTGCACCCGTTAATCAGATTGTCTACGGATAAACAAGATAACTGAATTTAAATTAGTTGAAATACTAATAAACGTAACCCGCCTGGTTACATCTAGTGGTTAAACTGTTAGGTCACAACACAAACCAGTGTTAGATCACAAAACCAGTTGATTTTTGAAGTCAAAAGTTCTGATGTTCGAGACCCTGTAAAGGCAGTTGCTTTTGTATGGATTTGAATGGGAGAGTGTTGATACCGATGTTCTTTGGTGGCTGCCTCGATTAACCACACGTCTCACGAATGGACTACCTGAGTCTGTTCCAGACTACATGTTTACCGGTATATTTACATTTTCACTGCGGCTACGTCAGGCCTGTAGCAAGCCGGTAGCAGCAATTACACACACACACACACACACACACACACACACACACACACACACACACACACACACACACACACACACACACACACACACACACACAGAGAGAGAGAGAGAGAGAGAGAGAGAGAGAGAGAGAGAGACCCGGCGTAGCTGGAAAACTGATTGGAGAACAACAAAAACAGATAAAAAAAAGATTGGTCGAAAATAAGAATGGGTATTAAATATTAGTCCGAACCTTAAATCTAAATAATTTCCTATTTAAATATAAATTCTATTTTTTTCGGAATTCTTAGGTCGTTGGAGATCAATTAACAGGTTTGATGAAGTGGTCCATCAGAATATTTGAAAGAAACACAACTGTAGAACACAAAACTATAATTGGAATAATAGTATAATGCTTCATCAATTTCGTGAATAATGTAATAATAATAATGTCTGTGAAATATATTTACATACATTCTATAAACGGAAGTTGTAAGCGGAAGTTAACTGATTAAAAACAAGCTTTAGTTGACCGCAAATTAAAAACAGGAGTGGGTTGACGAGTCAAGTAAATTAATTAGTTGTAAATACAAATTAAAGTAGTTAATGTGTTTTATAAAAACTTTCTAATTCTACATATTTTTTTCTTTACTAAATGAATTGTATAAAAAAAATATAAACATTAGCTATCGTGTCCATTTAAACTTCTGTCTTTTTAAAAATAATTTATCTTTTATACATATTCTGAAGAGAAGTATTACATACTTCACTAATAAAAATTGACAACAAAATTGTAATACTTTCCTGATATTTGTTATTTATTCTTATAAAGTAGAAACATAATGATACGTTAAAAAAATTACCTAAGATTTCTTATATGGGTTGGGGTAATTTATGATGAAGTTTTATTGAATTGAAGTTTGACTGAAGTTTTGTTATCATTATATGTTCAAATAAATAAAAAAAGATGAAATTTATTTTTAAATCAGGATTTTTTATTTTTTCTGCTACCCCACCTCCAAAATTACCTTCTAAGAATTTTTTTTTATTTTTCTACCTTTACTATGTTAAATGGAAGAAACGAAAAAAAATCAACTAAAAAATGTACAACCAATAAAATGTTACCTAAAATTTCTTTCTTTTTTAGAACTGGATGAATTATTATGCAATTTTATTGCAATATTTTAATAAAAAGTTTATGATTTAAACTTTTTATTCATATTAAAAGAGTAAATAAACCAAATCAACAGTTTTAAAATATTCAAAAAACGTATTTTTCGGGATTACTTGTACTACTACTACTATGCCAAGGAACATATAGAAAAATACTCAGATAAAAAATATATAATAAGTAAAAAGATCACTTTTCGATTTTTGGGAAAGGGG
Source organism: Lycorma delicatula (assembly GCF_047948215.1). Classification (NCBI taxonomy): domain Eukaryota; kingdom Metazoa; phylum Arthropoda; class Insecta; order Hemiptera; family Fulgoridae; genus Lycorma; species Lycorma delicatula. The sequence goes on along the minus strand of NC_134461.1, from coordinate 76,055,619 downwards.
TAATTTTGGAGCAAAATGTTTTTAATAAAATTGTAAAAAAAAGCATGTACGCATTTACTGAGTTCAATATAAATAGTATATTATACTTGCAATTTTGTGAGAAAATTTATTTATTTATTCTTATACATTGGAAAAATAATGATACATGACAAAGATTAAATAATTTTTTAAAAAATCGTTATTTTTAAACATTGATCGCCTACACCCCTCCCCCAAACCACATTGCCTCGAAAGTATTTTTAGAGCTACTTGCACCAACACTATATACTTAGGAGTACATAAAAAAATTCGGTTAAAAACATGCAATAAATAAAAAGATAGCTTTTCGATTTTTGAGGAATGGGAGAATGGGGGCAATGTTTTTTTTTAAATGGTACGATAAGTATGTACGCATGTACTTAGATTAATATAAAGTGGGGTTATGTTTGCAGAATTTTGAGATAATTGATTTTAAAGAAACTATCTACCCCACCCTTTAGAGATATTGATCTCAAAATTTTACCAATAAATTTCCCCACATATATGAGTATCTGTACAAAATTTCATTAAAATCGGTTTATCCAGTCAAAAGTTATTACACTTCAAACATTTCAACACATGTACATAAGTATGTACAATCATTATCCCCACTTTTTTGGGGAGTCCGTGGGTTATGAAACGTTGAGAAATGCAAAAAACCATACCCCATTAATGGACTTTCCTTCTTGCAGCATAGCTGTAGATCTATGATGCTAGGAGGAAAGTTAAAAATTAAAATTGATCTGGTGCAAGGTAACCTTGTTCGTCTAAATTTTCTATTGTACTACAGATATTGATTAATTTATTAATTTTATATTTCAGCTGGAACAAGCAGTGAGTTTTAATTAGATTGACAGATGAGATGGGCGGACACCCATTCCAGATAGTTTGCTTTAAAGTTAACAGTACTATAATACAAAACAGAGTTTTACATTTTTTTTTTTAGTAAAAAAAGCAATAACAGTAATAATAAAAATTATTATCAGCAAATAAATCCTAATTTACATGAAAAAATAAACAAAAAAATAATATATCTCCCATGCAAAAATTATTATTTTTTAATTAAATGATAATTTCCTAAGTACGAGAAAACTTATTTACAAGAATCATCAGTTCAAAGAAAATATATATATATAAATAAAAGTATATTAGTAAACAAAAAACTGCTAAAAAACAAACAAAAACATAGAAACCAGTTTTAAAATAACTGTATAAATTAACAAAACAGCGACAAAGACAAGCCGTCAAGCAAGATTCTAATTTTAAATTGAGTTTAAGTTAACAGTCAATCTAATAACAACAATAATAATAATAATAGTAATAGATATAACAACAATATTACTGCTAAAACCAAACACATTTTACTATTCAAATACGTAACCCACTACAAAGGAGTATTTTCATAAGCAGACTAAAAACATACCAATATAATTGAATCACGTGATCTCTGTTAAGTATAAAAGATACCGCTATTAGCTATTATTACAGGAATATATTCCAAGAATAAGATTTGGGTGACGTCTATTGCATATACACATACGCGCATGCGCGCGCGTGGCTAGCGTATAAAGAGAAAAATATTAAGAGAGAAGTAGAATGGATATACACTCAAACTTTAATAAAATATAAATTTCTTCAACATTTTTTTTTTTTTTAATTTTGTTGAAAACTGGAGGATATTATTGGTCCTTGTTTTTAAATTGATTATTTTGTTTTAACAAAAAAAAAAAACTGGAATCAAAAATAAGAAACCAATATATATTAACTCCACATTCCTTTATTTAAAATATGGAGTATTTAATTTAACAAGTTTTACAAGACTCCTAAAAAAGGAGCGTAATGTATTTAGGGTGTATGTTTGTTTCACCGTAGCAGGTCAAAGGCTAAACCGAACTAGTTGGATCCTAAAACACCCCATTTCTGACATAATCACCATACTTTCTCCTTTAATATAATTAATCTAGCTACATTCAACGGGAAAGTAAAAGCCAGAAACTTTACGCCCAAAGTATCAGGCATAATAATATGGTTAATTTATTTTACGTAATGGTATTCACTTGATATAACTTATTTAATCTATTCAAATTAAATCATAGCAAAAATAAATTTAAATGTAATATTTTGTACAGTCAATGAAGTGAGAAGGTCGTGTTTAAAAGTATTAATCTACAGTATATATTTAACGGTTGATTGCACTTTTAAATAAAGAATCTATTATTAAGGTTATTACAGTATAATCATACATAATCCACGAAGTCAAATATTTTATATAATTTCTGTTTCTTTTTACTTCCTTGTACGAAGTGAAGGAAGTATTGCGATCGCGAAAAATTTAGGTTTTCAAATTTCAACGGAAATATCTATTTTGACTTGTTTCGGTGTGACGTCTGTACGTATGTATCTCGCGTAACTCAAAAACGATTAGCCGTAGGATGTTGAAATTTTGGATTTAGTTTTGTTCTAAGATCTTGTTATGCACTCCCCTTTTAATTGCAATCAACTGAACCAAGAGTTTCAAAAAAGGCCCAAAATTCACATTTATTTGGACTTTTTCTTAACTGCAGTAACCCGTCATTGAAAGCTTTTTAGCGATATATCATAAGCGGTACTTATTTTCATTGGTTCCAGAGTTATATCCAAATGAAATTTTATTAATGATGAATTTGAATCATATAAGTGGAAGGCACATCGGTTCGAATCAGACTTCATCTCCTTTTTTTTTTTAATTTAAATATATTGCTTTATTAATAATTATTAACCTCTGATTCCAAAATAAAAATTGTTAAGCTAAATAATGAATTGATAACAATAAAACAAGAAATATGAAAAAATATCAAAAGTTATTAATGAAATAAAATGTTATGTACTTTTCATTTTAAAAAAATGTCTATATGCAATTTAATAGGCGTACAAGGAAGTCATGTAGTGTCTACATCAGATTTTTTAATATTTTTTTTTTTATAAGACAGGATTATCACCTACGGATATTCAAATTTCAAAACAAATAACTCTTTCCACATATCTGACAGGTGAGGAAATAGGACGTAAAATACTAATCCTGTATTAAATAAAACTAAACTAATATAACTTAAGAAGAAATATTGTCTAGACAAATTATTTATATTTAAATATAGTTCTATAAATTATTATAAATATACTTCTAGAACATTCTGAAATTTAGTTCTATTTTATAAATATATATCTTTATATCGAATGTTTCATGAAGTGTCCACCCTACTTCATCAAAATAATTCAATTCAGTTAAGTTCAATTAAATTTAAACGCTTTGTTACCTTTTAACCTATTATTTGAATTAAAAAAAAAAAATTAAAAAATAATTTTACTGAATTTAATTACATCAGTTTATCAGAATTAGATTTTATACGAATTTGTCTTGAAATTTTAATTGTTTTTTTGATATTTCAACAATGTAAATTTACGAAAAATTAAAAATTCGTACTTTCGATTCAAATTTTTTCGGCTATTAATAAAAATAATTTTTTCGTAAACTGTTAGAAATAAAGTTCAAGAACCCATTTTTCTGGCAATTTTTAAGTAAAATTTCGCATAAAACCAATGATTTTACTCAACAATTCGAGCAGAGCAATCATAATTTAGATTTTTAGTACATTTTTGAACAGAAATTTGGGCGAAATTTTTCATTAGCCGTAACTTGGAAACACGATTCTTTATATAAATTGGTTCATTATTTTGATGAGAGGAATAAGCTCGTAAAGTAGGTAAATACTTCCTGTAATACACATACACACACACACATTCTCACTCGTCCTCTCTCTCTCTCTCTCTCTCTCTATATATATATATATATATATATATGTATGAGTATACAGTATTCGGAGAAACGTTTGTCTCTACATTATAAAAAAAAAATTTAGTAGAAATAAAACTTTTAATTTTGCAATAAATTTTTAAAAAGCTGTAAGTCAATGCTCCATCCATCGACTACACCAAAAGTGTCCAAAAAAGCTCAAAATCCAAAAATATCTGGATTTTCGACTTTTTCTTAACTGCAGTAATAAGCACTCATTGAGAGCTTTTCAATGATATATCATAAGTGGTACTAATTTTCATAGGTTTGCAGAATTATAGCCAAATAAAATATTTGGGTCTCACAAGGGAAGACACATCGGTTAGAATCAGCCTTCATTTCCTTTTTTTTAACTTAAATATATTGATTTACTAACCTCTGAGCGCAAAAAAATGTAACGATAAATAATAATTCAATAGTAACAATAAAAAAAAGAAAAGAAATATGAAAAAATATTAGAATTTATTAATGAAATAAAATTTTATGTACTTTCATTAAAAAAAAATGTATATATGTAATTTAACAGGCGAACAAGGAAGTCATGTAGTGTCCAAATTAGATGTTTTCGTCTAATTGAACAAGTAGGATCCTAAAACGTAAAGACTTTCAAAAAACTAGATACCCAAATTTTGCCATGATCACTATAATTTCCCCTTCAGTATAACTATTCCAACTATATTCCCCGGGAAAGTAATAAAATATTAAATAATTGATTTATATTAAACAGTAAAGTTATAAAAACGTTAATGTTAATATTAATAGTTAATGTTATAAAAACATTATTTATGTTTTTATGTTAAATAGTAATGTTATTACGTTACGCCTGTTATGCGAAATTGCGTCGGATGTTTAAACTAGGGCTAACATCCGAAATATCATAGGCAACAATGTAACGAGGTTACCTTATGGCTAACGATTTCTTAAGCCGTGCATCCGGATTCAAATATTTGATTAAAACTGTAATATGTTTTAGCCTTTTGATGTACGACAGTTTTAAGATTTTTATTAATGTGTTTTTTTGTCTTGTTTCACAAATAGGCATTTTATATTCTTTTAATTCTTAAGGTCAATTTTAATTCTTAATTATTTACTTTACTAATTTTGTGTCCTTGACACCTCGTTATGCGCTCAGAAGCGAATCACGTTATCTAAAAAAATATACTTAGTTTCATACATAATAGAAATGTATCCTCCTCTCTAAGAGCACTTATCTTTAAGGTGAATTCAGAAAATAAAATTCAAGGTATTGTTTATGATCCCATAACTTTATGTTTATACTAACAATTAGAAATTATGGATATTGCTACTGACAATTATTTTTATTTACTTACGCTTTATACTTAGTAACAAATTTAGCTGCCGGATACGTATTTTTAAAATCTATATATAATTGATTTCAATACATTTTAAAATAATTCGGCTACAAGATTACAATAACAATTCGAAATTATATTACATGAATAATTTTCAAATAAAGTAACAAAGAGTTTACTTTTTAAATAAATAGAATAAAAAATATTGACTGCAATAAAACTCTACGGCTTCATACTATGCCATTATTAAAAACACTTTAATATCATTTTCATTTTTAATAAAATTTTACGATTTAAAAAAACGTTTGTAAGTTATACATAAAAAAATAAACTATTCATTACTTTTTATGATAATATAAGAATAAAAAAATGAATAATAAAAAATCTTAAATATTAATAAACCACTTGAATTAAAAAGTGTGAGACAAAGACAAAACACGGGACAGTAAGCTTACTGCATAGTGAAAAGTAATCAAATGAAAGTTATTATTGTAAATTTGACTGTACTTACAATTTACTTCAATAATAGTGTATTTAAATAAATGTTCGGAACAACAAAATGTTAACGTACAGTTGGTTAAACACAAAATTACCCCCGAGACGTGAAGAACGAGTTAATAAAAAATAAAATATTTAGAATGAGTTTCTAATATAATGGTTGAAATAGTGTTATACAGAGCGTTCGAAAAGTCGCCGTACACTATGTTTTAGAATTATGTGGTGGTGCTTTCTGTTCTTTCGACGTTAGGTTGATTGCCCTGCGGGTTCATTGAACGTTGCTCAGTAATAAACCAAGACATCAGTTGAGTTGTGATTGAACGTTTTTCGTTTCGTTTTGTGTTGTTTCGTTTACCCGAATCAATAGTTGTGAGATATGTAATGGTTCTTTCGGTAAAAGAAAGCATCATTGTTGTTGAACCCGTCTTTCGTGAAGGTGAAAAGTATACTGATTTAGTGAAGTACAAGTTTTCTGAAAGGTTTTCAAATACTCCTGTTTCTCAATACAATGCAATTCAAAAAAAATTTCGGGCAACAGCCTTCGTTGAAGACGCTGATCGAAATGGAAAACCACCTGAACTAAACGAACAAACTCTGCTTGATATTTCGGATGATTTGGCCGAAAGTATCAAAATCAACGCGTAAGTTAGCACAGCAGCTGAGGTCTGGTCTGGAGCCGAGTTGGGGCTGTGGACCAGGCGACTGATTCTGGACATTAGGCCCTGAGTAACCCGACGACACGGGGAGTTAACGTTCGAGCTTACGCAGGTCTTTCAGGGCCCGGCGGTTTTAATGAGCACCTCCACAAGAAGAAACGGCGTCGGGCAAGTACGTGTCAATATTGCCGCGCTTCAGAGAGGAGGTGGGAGCGATTCAGAGAGGAGGTGGTTGGTAGGATTGGGATGTTAACCCCAGGTAACCTGGTGGAGACTATGCTGCACAGTGAGAGAAACTGAGTCATGGTAAGCCGGATGATAGACTACATAGAGAAGTAGATGCGGGAGGAGGTGGCAGTTGAAGAGAACGAAGAGCACTGATGAGGGTGTTTTTTTCTGGGGCCTGGGCGGACAGCCCCATTCATGAGGGGTAGGATTCTCTGTGTTTCACTTCCGATGATTGAATGAGGACTTCTGGAGAGGCTATGGACTCTGGGGTGTAAAGACCGTAGTCCCGGGGAGGGGACCCCCACTGGATATCTCCATCTTAGAGGCTGAAGGCATCCTCCCGACGCTGAGTAATGCAGAAATGCGGGTCCGGCCTAAAACTAATTCATCTGCATATAATTTTTTAAAAAATAAAAAAATAAAGTAGTTAAAGAAACTCAATTACTTTGTATTACATCATATTTTCATTTCCTATGTGAAATAATATATCATAGATAAATCGTATCTATGTTAATTATTTCAGTTTTTGTGGCCGGGCCTAGATGAGACATCAAGCCAAGTTTATCGCGCCCCCTTGATTTGTTTTTGTACAAACATCACAGCTTCTACAGATTTTCTTGATATTTTTTATTACATTTTTGGCTGTGTATAGCGAACTGATCTATTTCTGCTTGTTTAATCCCGACATGGTATAGGTTTTTCATGAATTTGATACTAAATTCCTCTGATAAAACCATTTTCTCTCATTTTCTGACACTCTTGAAATAGAAATTGTGTTTCTCAAGTAACATTAATATAAAAACTGATCAATTTTCCTACCACAAATCTTATGTAAACCTGTTTTGCAGGTATAAAAAAAATTAAAGAGAAAAATAGAGTTTATCAATATTATCCCCAATTTGTTGAAATACTTAAATATTATTAATTAATAATATTAACTTTATTATCCATAACAAACAAACTTTTACAGAAATAAATAATTACTCTGTACTGTATTTAAAAATTTAAGTTCAAAATGTCTGAAACAATTAAATTAACCGATGAACTAGGTTTTTGATGGGGAATATATTAATTGTAACAAGCATTAATAAAAAAAAAAAAAAAAAAATGTTTAATGTTTTATTTTTTTCCTTGTATGGTTTTCCACCAGCGAGATCAATCCAAGTGGTGAGTTTCATGAACAGAGATAATATTCCAAACTTAACTTTCATAACTGTCGGGGCTACACATAATACGGTTTTATTATTTAGTGTTTAGTTTCGAAATTTATTTTATTGCTTAATATCTGTGTTTTTGTTCAATTTTCTTAACAATCAACTGTTACGAAGATTATAATTTAATTCTTTTTTTTCATTTTAATTCTCATTTATAAAAATGTATATGCACAACTATAAAATTCATAATTAATCAGTAATCCCTGATGATAGAGGAATAATCCGAAAGCGCTTGGATAATTAATACTTATAATTGTTGGTAAGTGGATACTTTATTTTTATATAAATCTGTATTTTTGGTACACACGTAGTTCTTTTTTTATTTTAAAAATTATCACTACTTATGATGATTATTATAATCGAAATGTGTACTTAGGTTTCTATTTTAATTAAATGGTTTTTGAGACAATTTTTTTTTTTTTTAATTAAATAACTGCCTGTTATAGCAGTTATTTGTACATTTATAACACTTAGATGTAGTTTAATTATATAATTAATTCTGTTTATTACGTTCTACAACTGTAAACAAACCAGAGTGACTCATAAAGTAGCTCCAACAACAAGAACATCTATTCACATGACATGGTATAAGGAACGAGGAGTGAATGGTTTCCTTTACTCTTCTTCACTGAACCGAAAATATTGTACACGTAGATGATGAACTTAATGAAATGCAGTTATTATGTAGCTTCACAGACGACAACTTTATTCTGTTTCCACGCAAGTATAGAAACCACAGAATATATTAAACATCATTAATATCAAAAAAAGTAATTTTACTAATACCTTTCTTCGTTCATATGCTTTACATTAATCTTAGGAGTAAGAAATACAGGAAAATAAATTTAATATAATGAATTTTGTTATGAAATAATCTGATACGTGTACTGTATTTAAATTTACATTTTAAATCTACGTCTTGCTGCTGTAACAAGCTCTTTTGCAAGATAAAAACTATTATAACATTTCTTTCTGGGGGGAAAAAATATGGGATTGTGTAAAAAATAAAAGTATATATGTAATAAAAACGACCATACTATATTATTTACAAAATCGTCTTCTTTTTTTTAATTTTTCTGTTTAGCCTCCTGGAATTAGCGTTCAGGTATTATTTCAGAGGACGATATGTATGAGTGTAAATGAAATGTAGTTTTGCACAGTCTCAGTTTGACCATTCCTGAGATGTGTGGTTAATTGAAACTCAACCAAAGAACACCGGTAACCACAATATATTATTCAAATCCGTATAAAAATAACTGCTTTTACTAGGACTTGAACGCTGGAACTCTCGATCTCGAAATCAGCTAATCTGCGAAGACGCGTTCACTACTAGACGACAAACCCGGTGGGTTTATTTACAGAATCTAGTACGCTATAATGCAACTGTTAAAATAATAAGGAAATTGAGTAAACCAAGTTAATAACATGTTGGAATTATAGTATTTGCTTAAAAAAAAAAATTCCATCAAACTGTATAAGGCAAAAATATAAACTAAAAATAAATGTTAGTAAATTATTTCGTTTCACGGTTTAATGTTTTGTCAGAATTTTCTTTCACTTTCATTCTGTAATAAAAATAAATAAGGATTATAATACAGTAAATTTAACAAGTAGGTTGTAAAAAAAAAAAAACAAAAAAAAAACGAACATTAAAAATTCCAATATATATTATAATAATTACTAGGGTATAACACTTTAAACAGTATAATAATAAAATTATGTCAAAAACACACCTTTATTTTAAAATATAAATTATTATAAAATAAATTAAAATTTCCTAACGGATTGTTTCAAATAATTTTATTTCCTAATTCTAATCAAATGGCATATCCATGATAAACCACTAATATTTTCTTTTACTTTCAAATCAACTCGTATCTAGAAAGATTTACGGGAAAGTTATGAATATTATTTTAAAAAAATTAGTATAGAAATTAAACTTTATGAACGTACATAAAAAATTGTTAAAGTACATTAAAAATATTCAGAGTAAAAATCAAATATTAGAAAAAGATATTAAATAGAAAAATTTATGTAATTAATTGAAAATGACAATGGTAGATGACCTTGTTATTAAATAAATAATATCAATTAAAAAAAAAATAAAAATCAATTTAATAACCACCAGTAAGCTAAAACTAATTATAATCTATTGAATAAATCACTTGTTATTTTGATTACACAATCTTTTATTGTATAATATTTCATATTCTCTTTTTATTATCATTAATCCAGAGATTGGTTTGGAGCGAGTTTCTTCTGTCTTGTGCCTCCCTCTTAAATTATTTGGAAGAACATGTCATTCATGATGTTTGATATATACCGGCTGTTGAGTTTCAAATTACCCTCCAGCTGACAGCGCTGTCTGGAGGACATTCTTAGTATTAGTTTTTAGTTTGTAATTTCAGGAACACGTCAATGGACAAGAAGTCGGACAATACGGGTTATGAACGCCAGTACGGCGTTCTGCATCATAGTAATATATGCATCATAGTAGTTCTCTGCATCATAGTAATATAGTTTAATATTGTTAACCTTATAAATATAGTGTAATTAGTTCTTAATCAGTTTGTAATTATTTATTTAAAATAGAGTTCATTCTGCTACAACATACAGCCCGTTACACCAGCCTTCCTCTTTCTCGGTGATTACTTCCCACAATCGCACCCTCAACCCTCGACAATGGTCTTTAGAATCCCCTCGTCTCAGCAGATGTCAAATTAATATATCTAATTTCATATTATATCGTAACAGTAGAAAATATAAAAATTTAAACAGTAGATCTAAATTGTTTGAAAAAAAAATTATGTAAATATTATTAATATAAAATAAATTCAAGCGGAAAAATGTACAAGTTTTGAAATAAATTAAAGAAATAAAATTAATAAAAAGTAAAGATAAAAAAACTAAATTTTATAATATTGAGTGAAATGAAAGATGGATGTACTCAACTGCTTTCAGGAAAATATAACAGTGATTAGAATGAACAATATGTAATTTCTTAAGTAAAAATCATTTAATTTAACCGTAGAAAAATCCTGTGGTAACAACTTTCATGTTGTGGCCACGGATTGCGCAGCTCAGCGAGTCAGTTACAGCCTGTTAAGTAATTTTTATTAGTAACTTATCAAAAATTAATGAAAATAGCAAGATATATAATCTTCTATAATTTTCTTTTTTACAATAAACATCGTTAAGCAATAAAAATGATATACATATATATATATATATATATATATATATATATATATATATATATATATATATATATATATATATATATTGTTGCGTAATGTAACCTTTGTAGAACAGTTTATATTATAAACATAAGAACCTCTTTGAGAAAAAAATCAGTTATGTAATTAAAAATAACAACATTTTTATCAATGTTAATTTTACTGGTAAACCGGAAATAAAACAAATTTAAATAAAACTTCACGTGACCACCTACGCTACCACTGTTTTTACTCCCATTACAAGGATTCAACAAATATTGGCAAAAAATTTAATTTACCAAAAACATTTAGTGTTTTTAAAAATTACTTTACCCACTTTTTTGTGATTAAAAATTAAAAATGAAATTTTGTTTTACACAATACGTAGAGTGTAAATCTAATTATAAAAAAATATATTTTTGTGATTTAAAAAACTAACAATTGTAATACTTTCCTCGCATTCGTTTTTTTATTCTTATATAGTAAAAAAATGATTCATGAAAAAAAATTAAAAAATATATATTTAAAAGCTTTTTTTTAACCTCCAGGACCACCGTTAGGTATTTAAACAGAGGATAAATGATATAAATGACATTTGTTTTTTTGTGTGTGAAAATGCTATCCTGACCGGGATTGGAACCCGGGACCTCCGATGAAAGGCCGAGATGCTACCATTCTCGCCACGGAGGCTGTCAATATTACCATACCAAGAAAGACAAAATGAATTCGTTTAAATATTCCTACAAATGAAGAAATAGCTTTTTCAATTTTTAGGGAAGGGAAAGAATTTGGAGGCAAATTTATTTAAAAAATGGTAGGTAAGATAAGCATTTACGCATGTACTGAGCTTAATATAAATTGGGGTTATGTTTGTCAAATTTTGATCCATCCTACCCCCTCTTAAATATTAACCGCCAAAATTTTACCATCAAACTGCCCCAAATACCTCCCTGTAAAAAAAAATCACCAAAATCGGTTTATCTAGTCAACAGTTATAATTTTTTTTTTTTTCTGCTACGGTCATCGTAATTTTTATATTGAGTACAATTATCTCTACCTTAACCATTTAGACATATGATTTAATTATGACTAAGCTAAGAAAGGTAGAGAATATTGTTCTAAATAAAAAAAAGGTTTCTTTAAACAGGTCTGTGAACGTATATACGAACATTACTACGCACTTTTTTTGTTTTTTTTTTTTTAAATACTACAAAATCCGTGCATAGCACGGATTCTGCGTAATACGTAGTAGTTAGTTTGGCTTAGTAAAAATCACTTCTATTTTCCATTTTACTTAGTTTGCTTAGCATGTATTCTTGAGCATGGTCTAGAATATTTACGAAAATAATTTGTGTTTATGTCAGCTAGTTTACCACTGTAGTATTTGTGAGAGACCAAAACCATTTTTACTTCCTTATACGAAGGAAAGGAAGTATTGTGATCGCGAAAAATTTAGGTTTTCAGATTTCAACGGAAATATCCATTTCTATCATCCCTGAATCCACTTTGACTAGTTTCGGCGTGACGTTTGTACGTACCTACGTAGGTATCTCGCATAACTCAAAAACGATTAGCCGTAGAATGTTGAAATTTTTAATTTAGGACTGTTGTAATATTTAGTTGTGTTCCTCCCATTTTGATTGCAATCGACTGAACCAAAAGTTTCCAAAAAAACCCCAAATCCAAAAATTTTGGATTTTTGACTTTTTCTTAACTGCAGTAATAAGCTCTCATTTAGAGCTTTTCAATGATATATCATAAATGGTACTTGTTTTCATTGGTTTCAGAGTTATATGCAAATGAGATTTTATTAATGATTTATTTGGATCTTATAAGGGGAAGGTACATCGGTTTGAATCAGACTTCATCTACTTTTTTTAACTGTTTTTTTTATTCAATATATTGATTTATTAATAATTATTAACCTTTGGTTGTAAAAAAAAAATACAACAAATAATAATTCAGTAACAACAAAAAAAATATGTATATATATATATATATATATATATATATATATATGTGTGTGTGTGTGTGTGTGCGTGTGTGTGTGTGTGTGTGTGTGTGTGTGTGTGTGTGTGTGTGTGTGTGTGTGTGTGTGTGTGTGTGTGTGTGTGTGTGTGTGGAAAGAGGTCAAAGTTATTAGTGAAATATAATTTGATGTACTTTTAAAAATATGTATATGTAACTTAATAGGCGTACAAAGAAGTCATGTGGTGTCCACATCAGATTTTTCTTTTTTGTTTTATTTTACAGTACATTTTTCCTAGTAATTTATTAAGAAAAAACTGAAATTATTGTTTTGTATTAGAAGAAAAAAAATTATATTCAGAAACAGATCCATTTTTACACACGGGTGTCTGCCAAATTTCATCAAAATCGGTTTATCCAAAGGTTATTATATTAAGCTTCAAACACACCACACTTTTACACGTACGTAGGTACGTACGAACATTAACCCCAGTTTTTTGTTTGTGTTTTGGAATTCCTAGATCCTGAAAGTCAAAAAATTAAAAAAACCCATAGCAGCTTCAAACACAACACACATACTGTTCATACATAATGTAATGTTCGTACGTACGTACGAATGTAATTTTCGTATATACGAACATTACCCCCAACTTTGTGTTTCTGATGTTCCTGGGTCTTGAAGCGGCAAGAAATGCTTCCATTATTTGACTGATTACCATACTGTCATTTTTGCAGCATATCTCTAGAGCTGTGATGCTAGGAAAGTAAAATACCCTTTAACCATAAAAAAAATTGATAAATTACAGAAAAATAATGAAAAAATTTTATTAAGTAATAAGTAATATTAATACTTTTTTTTTACTCATTCCTCATTGATATAAATTCAATTAAAATTAATTAAAAACTGGAGTACTTTTTTCTTTCTATAAAAAAAAACTTTTATTAATGAAATGAAATTGTATCGGTTGACGGGAAAAATATATTGGAAGTAAAATAAGACCACACTCGATGTTTTAATGAAATAAGTTATAAAACGTTTTTATGTGCGAGTTATTAAGTTTCAAACCCATCTGTAAACATAAAACACGACTTGTATGTCTTACTGTTCACAAAAGGCAAGTAGAATATTTTTTATCTTTCTTTTTTTAAATAAAATAACATACTCAGCTACTGAATTACAACTTATTGTTATTATAAAAAATATGTTAATTAAAAAAACCATTAGAAAACAAAACCGAACAAATTATTTCTATTTTAAACTAATTAGCGGTAAACTAGTTTTGACTAAATTACACTGCCATTTTTTTCTTTTAATTTTATAATTTGTGCAAGTATTTACGTCCGTTTGTACAAAACACTAGGGAGTGAAGCTAGTATATATGTTAGACTATGCCTTTCACTTGGTTGCTATGGTATATTTTGTCCTCTACAAAGCTGTTATTATTGACGTGTATATTCAGGCTTATCGTTTATCAATAAATTTGACATTTTGTTAACTTACGGATGCCATACTTTTTTTTCACTTTTTGAATGCAAGCATTACTTCTTCTTTTACTTAACTAAACATTTAAGGTAAACTTTTTTTAACAGCAATAGAATAATAATTATAATACAAATATTCATCAATTTTCACTTTTTTATGCTCTAATAATGGATTTTACTCATTTCTATTACAAAATTAAGTATGTCAGTAGAGTATTTTCTAATTTAATTATAATTTCATTTTGTTCCAACGTTAAAGCAATTAATTTCAATTTCACTGTAAGTAATTTAATACAAAAAATTTCGTTTATTTTAATAAACTAATAAATAATATTCACGCTCCTATTAGTGCATGATAATGTATATTAATAATAATTATAATTAAATAGAACTTATATTAACCGCAATTAGAATGAATGGAAGATCGATAAAATCATAAAAAGCGAACGGTTGTATTATTTATGAAAAATTTTCAATTTCTGAGCTTAAAAGATTCTACATTCAATTAATAATAATTTAATAGCGATAAAACATTGATAAAATACATTAAAAATAAATTATACAAATTATTACAGCATATTTTATTTTCATAAATTGGTGTTCTTATACGTGTTTTGAAATCAGAATCCCTTCTGAAGGAAACGGAAGTATTATAATACTAAATATTACACGAAAGCTATGAAGAAACCGCATTTATAATTTATGGTATAAGAATTATAAAGAGTATTATTTTATCAGTAATACGTCTGTTTAAACGTCCGGATAGATGTATGTGTGACTGTAAAACGAAGTTATAGATGCTAAAAACTTTTGAAAAGTTTTTATTACGTCTATTACACTATTAAAAAAAAAAACAAATTTATCACTTTCAATGCAATTTAAAAAAATTCTTGCATAGTTCTGCGCAAGAAGACCAACTTTTCATTATTTCATTTTGTATAATATTTTTTGTATAACTATTTACTATAACTTTTACTTTCCCGTCTAGATAACGCTACAGCTCTAGAAGGGAAAGTACTGTAATCGGTCCAATTTGGGCATATGCGGTTTTCAATGGATCTTGACGTTTTCACACCTAAGGAACCCAAAAAACCGGATGGAAATTTTCTGGATGTTAATGTTCGTATGTGTGTGTTCGGTGTTGGCCTCTAAATCACCTTATACCTCCAGAATTACTGGAACGATTTTGACCAAAATTGAACATCAGATTACTTCTGTATATAGGGCATTCATTTCGTTAAATTTTCAACTTAAAAGGTCAATGGGGTGAGGCTGTAGAGCAAGGTTACCCTCAGTATTACGAGAATTCGCGTATTTAAGGTCTTATTTTTCTTAGGAACATTTGTTAACAATCAAAAAATAACAATATCTGCAAAAAACGTTTTGAGAAATCGCACCCCCACCTCCCAAAAATGCTCTAAACTACAGCTTTGTTTTGACATCACAGGTGAGCGGTAGAATTAAATAAATAAATGAATATTTCAAGTGTAAAAAAGTAATTCGGTCTGGCTGGGTGTTGAACTCGATTGCCCGGTTGACTCGGTACCTGGTCGTTAAGTCTCGCGGCTACGCCAGTCTGCCGACCGTACAAGCAAAATTTGTTTTAAGTATGTTGTGAAATTGCATTAGTTTAGTTAGTGCCGACCGTCACAGTACCACCACATCCGCGCGAATTAAATACGGTATGCGTGCGCGCTTTAATTCGAATCATTGAATTAAATAAACGAAAACATATTATATCTAAATAAAACGATAAATATTTTAAATTAAGGTGTGTGTAAGCCGTGCATCAGAAACAACCGTGTTGTCAACTTTTTAACGCAAGAAATATACAATAGATAAATTTAATGAGAAAACTAAAAGAGGTATAATTTTTTGTTCTTTAATATTAAAATATATTTCCTGTTTATAAGAAAATTATTTATAACCTGTAATTTAATAAAGTAATTAAAATACCTACGCATTACTTAATTTTATTAAAATACCTACGCAATTTATACCTTACGCATAAATGTCAAGTTTAAACTCACTTACCACAGTAACTCACTGCATAAATGCGTATGAAAATCAGTGATTGGATATAATTTTGTAAATTATTCACAGATTTGGCTGAAATTATGTACAAAATAGAAGCGAAACTAAAAGATTTTTTTTGTGAATTGTTTCGTTGTTTATGCGGTATTTCAGTTAAAATTAATAAGTAAAAAATAAACTTATAGTCATTTAACTGTTTACAACTTTCACACATTTTGTATTAAATATACTTTCAGACACGTTTTTTATTACATATAGATTAAAAATATTGAAGAATGAGAATAATATTATATTTAAAAAAAGATTTGGAAAAAAATTTTAATCAAGTTAAATAACGTAGTAGCAAAATTGATAAAACGTGTTTAAAAATTAAATAGTATAATTTCGTTACAAAGTTTTATTTTCCCAAAGTTTTTAGTATAATAAATACATCCAGAAATTAAAAATTAGGGTAAAATTCTGTTCGTTCTTGTACGTGTGTGTTAGGAGTAGGTTGATAACTCGGGCGAGACGGAATAAAAAAGTTCATATTTGTCATGGTACGTTTTATATGTGGGATATTTCATTTATGTAATATCAGGTTACAGATTAACGCAGCTCAGTGATATGATGTCAACAGTACTCTGCAGAGATGCCGAGGTTGTCTGGAGTGTAAGTGTAAATGTACCGGTGAAAAATGAATAATTTTGAATAGACTCAGGCCGACCATCACTGAAACGTGTGTAAATTGAACCCCAACCATCAAAGACCAACGGTATCCACGATCTAGTATCCAAATCCGTATAAAATCAACTTTATACCTTTATAGTACTTTCCTTTTATTACCTTTGTACCTTTATAGTACAAGATCCGGCGGCTAATTTATGCAGGTATCTGTTTTTTTTAATGAAACACAATTTAAATGTATGATTAATGATAATTTAATACATTACTGCCGTGTTGCATAGCAAAAATTAGCCGCAATTACGTTTAATTAAATATATTGTAATTCATTTATTTTAACGAATTGCAACTATATTTTTTTTAAGTGAATTAAAGGTCATTTGAAAGAAAATGATGTGAAGAATGTAAAAAAAAAAAATGGTTGCCAGCTCTCAGTCGGCAGCAAACTCTAAGTTGCCAGGTGTAAACAGGTAATGTTAATTATTTACGCTCATCGTTTTTTCAAAAAAATTGTATACTAAATTGAAATTAATTTTTTCTGTATACGATAACACATTGTTGCCTGTAAAAAATGGCCACAAACAGTGGTTGCCATTATATGAACCAATTACTTTCAGTCTGGATGAGTGTGAATGACAGAGAAGGAATGCGCGCGCTGCTTCATTTCGAATAAAGATGTTGACAATCAATTTCAGACTTTTTTGCTGTTTTTATTATCTATTATGTAGTTAGCAATTAGTTCAAATAATGGCAACCACTACTTGCGGCCATTTTTTTATAGGCAACCATGTGTTATCCTGTACAGAAAAAATTAAACTTCAATTTAGTATATAATTATTTCAAAAACACGATGAGCGTAAATAATTAACAACATACCTGTTTACACCTGGCAGGTTGCGGCTGACAGAGCTGGCAACCATTTTTTTTATATTCTTCACATCATTTTCTTTCAAATGACGTTTAACTCACTTAAAAAAATATATAGTTGCAATTCGTTAAAATAAATTAATTACAATATATTTAATTAAAGGTAATTGCGGCTATTTTTTGTAAGGTAACCCGGCGGTAGTAATGTATTGAATTATCATTAATCGCTCATTTAAATCGAGTTTCATTAAAAAAAAAAAAACAGATACCTGCAGAAATCAGCTGCCGGATCTTAGACTATTACTAGGATTTAAACCTCGAACGGCCTCTGTGGCCAAGTGGTAGCGTCTCGGCCTTTCAACTGGAGGTCCCGGGTTTGAATCCCGGTCAGGCATGGCATTTTTGCACACGCTACAAATCATTCATCTCATCCTCTGAACCAATACCTGACGTGGTCCCGGAGGTTAAACAAAAGGATTTTAAACCTTTCGACTTCCAAATCAGCTGATTTATGATGACGAATTTACCAGGTATTACAATATTGAATATTGTATGAATTTTTAGGTAGAATTTTTTCTATTTAGTAATTATTTGCAGAATTGATTTTATTTTTTTAAATTTGGTATTGAGGGTCTAAAAAATATGCTCGTCTCAGTTTTAAGTTCTTTTAAAACATTTTTATTTATAAATTTTTTTCCAAAATTTTTCACTAAATAAATAAAATAATAAGTTTCAATAAAAATTGCCAATTTCATCCAGATTTATTGTTTTAGTTAGAATTTTATATATTGATATGCAAGGTATTTTTGTCATTCAATTTTAGATTTCTGATCTTAACAGGATAAATAATTTGAATTGGAAAAAAGTAAAAATGGTTTGTTAAAATATATTGGTTATAAATTGAAACATTTTTAAGTAAAAGAGAAAAAAACAAACATTTATTAAGATAGTTTAGCAGCGAAGTCACTTTTTTTAAAGAAAAACCATTTTTTAATTATTAAATTTGTAAATAATTTCAGAAAAAAAAGATAAATATTAGATTTTATAATAATGAATGTAAAAATATATTATAATGAAAATGTCAAATTTAAAAGCTTTCAGAAATTAATAAAACAATTGTATAATGTAATCCTTGATTGAAAAAAAAAAATTAAATATTTCACGTTATACTTTGTCAATAACATTATTTATTCAATAACTTTGATTGTGAAATTTTAAATCGTTTTATGTTAATGATTAAACAAAAATCCCAAATATTAATTTTAAAGCGCATAAAATAATATATATTCGATTCCTCGAAAATATTTACTCTTATTTAGTACGAGTAATATAAAAATTCGTATTTATGTAATATTATATAAATTTTTACTTTCTTGGTTTAATGTAAAAATGTGCGGTTTTCACGAGTTATTACATAATAAACGAAAAACAGTTACTACAAAACTTGTACACATCACAAATAATTGAAAAATTAACTAATTCATTCAAATTACACATATACGAATAGTTTCCCTTCATTACAATGAATCTCATTTGAGATTGAAACGATAATATTCTTTGAGAAATAATTTTGCCTTCTACTATTTACTTTGAACTATGTAAAAAAAAAAATAATAACCCCACAGTTGCTAAACCATCCCAGCAAATGACCCAATCCCAGACATGACCTTTAACCTCCATCACTACATTTCTTTGTGAACCCGTCTCCAAACTTCAATAGCATCAATGTCCTATATATTGAGGTAATCGCGACAGATTTGAAGATTTTGGTTCTATTGATTTGCCAGTCTCAAACTGTAAACCGAAGTTAACAACAAACATATCCATGGAGGAACAAAATTTCTCCTTTTGCTTTTTTTTAATTTAATGACCCATGAATCAAAAATAAATAAATAAATAATGCTGAATGTTGATTTTATTATAATTAATAAAAAGCTGACAAAAAATTAATTAAATTAATAATAATAATTATAATAATAATAATTTAATAAAAAGTTGTTGTTACTTATCTGGCAACAGAAATTTATTCTTACACAGTGAAAAAATAATGATACATGGAAAAGTTTAAAAAGTCGATATTTTATTTTTTCTGCTTCTTATCCCCACAATCACTTCCCAAGAGAGCTTTTTCATTTTTCTACATTTAATTTGTTGAATGGAAAAAAAAATTCCCCTGAAAAATCTACAACCAATAAAAAGTTTCCCTTGATATTTTCTTTTGGGGGGGGGGATGAATTATGTTGAGATTTTATTGTAAAATTATTATTAAAAGTTTAAATAAACGAAAAAAGGTTTTAAAAAATTCCTGAAATCGAAACTTTGATGGAATCCCCTATCCCCAGTAATACCTTTAAAGTACTTTTTTGAGGTCATTTGCACTACTATTCCTATGAAAATATAAAAAATTCCGTTAAAAAATATGTAACAAATAAAAAGATAATTTTTTTCAATTTTTGAGGAAGGGGAAATTTGGGGCAACATTTTTTTAAAAATATGGTAAGACAAGCATGCACTGAATATAAAATGATTTTTGCAGAAATTTGAGAAAATTGACCCCAAAAAACTATCTACCATACTTCCTAGAGAAACTGACCCTAAAATTTTACCAAAAAATTGCCCCATACACACGAGTCTCCGTACAAAATTAAATCAAAATTGGTTTATCCAGTCAAAAATGATTAAGCTTCAAACACAACATATGGACATACGTACGTATATACGAACATTACCCCCCACGTTTTTTGTTATTTGGGGTTCCTAGATCATGTAACGTCGAAAAATGCAAAAAAATTATCCATATTCCACTTTTTAAATGAATACCATATTTTTCTTCTTCCAGTATATCTCCAAAACTATAATATCAGAAAATTAAAAGATTGTTCTTAATTTGGTAATCTCTCTTATAACAGGAAAGTAAAAGAAAAATAACTCCAGTATTGTTAAATGGAAATTTGTAAGATTCACAAAATTTTCGTGTTCGAATAAATATTCAAATCTTCGGACATCTTTTTCACTGGATGTAACCTATACTATATTACGGAACAAGTATGAAATTATATTAATTTGTTGTAAATATTATTCGGAATATAAAATTCATTTAAATATTGTACTATATTTGTAAAATAGTAGATATGAAACAAATGCATAATTTTTTTTTTTTAGGATACCAGAAAAATCTATATTAAACAAATATAAATTATTAATTCAATATTAATAAAATTTAAACAAATATCATATTTATTTGACCTCCAGTTATAAAAATAGAATCGTTTCGAAGTTTTAAACTTTCTGAATCGCTAAAAGAATATATAAAATTATTTTGAATAAATATTTTATGTAAAATGAAAAATAACCTTGATTATAAGCAAACAAACACTTGCAAACATATGATTGAACACTAAATATATATGTACATAAATTTGTTGTAATGTACATATATTTATGTTAGAAGTTGCTAACAAGAATTGAAATTCAATGAAGGTTGAGAAAACGATACGAAATGAAAAGTTTTCTTATTCTTTTCAAAACAATAAAAATAACCGAGGGTATATTTTAATAATACAGTATCTAAATAGAATACAAAATAGTGTACCATAATATATACTCCATCTGAATAATGAAACTAATATCTATTCAAATATTATTTGATACCATTTGTGTATAAAATGATATAGAAGTCTGAAATTAAAGGCTGCACATAAAAATAAAATTGACAGATTAAGTTGCAACTATATCAGGATGAAATTTAAAAAATTTCTTGACTAAAAGGTTTTTTTTTATCAGAAATAAAAATTTACAATCGGTTACAACATTAAAGAAACGATAAGTATCTAGTAATAAGACCACGTAAATAATCCAGAGATGCTTCCATCGAAGCCTTTCTGCATTCACTTTTTTTTGCGTTGCAGGAGGGAAAACCTGCAACCAGACGCCCAGCATCTCGTACTGCTGAGTGTGTGAGGTTTACCGCCGTAGGCGGCGACCATTAAAAATCCTCCCCCCACCATCAACGCGGTGATGGAACCACCTATTTAGGTACCCCGTCATCACTGCGCGTGTCAAACGGGTTCTTCTGTGTTATCTTCCAGTGGCAGCTTCTGGCGTCCCCCGGGAGTATTCAGCAGCGGCGATTCTGTTAGACCACCGCGAGCTGGCCTTTCAACATCACTTTCCGACTGAACACCCCGTGACTTACTCCTCTTCTTTCTTCCTTTGGACCAGACTTTCCTTGGCCACCATTTCATAATTTATCTGCAATCGTTAACATCTATTTACAAGTATACATATATAATTACATCAATTAATTGTTACTGTATTTATCTATATTAACCTTCTATAATTCTCTCGCTTTTCTTGCATCTTTTTGGAAAGGGCTTTTTTGAACCACTCCGCGCACTTCTCCCAGCCGGTGTTCGAATTGAGCATCTCCTGCATGACCCCTTCTGGTGTGATATCCTCAGCAAAGGGCCTCTCCGAGGTCTTTTGCCTACTGAGTCTCTCTGCACTCACTTCTCACTCTGTTTTATACAAACCAAGACGCTTCTGTTATGTTCTTCACTAATTTTTTTTTGTTGGAATTACAGTATAATCTCAAAGTTTCTGTTGCTTTTAGTATCCAAAATCTGGATCCAATAGGTCCAAATCGGTTTCAGAATAGTCGTCTACAACAACTGCTTGTTAAACGGTGAAAGTTGTGATTTCCTGCTCAGCAACCAGAGTTTTATCTTTTCCCTTACGTGGATTTTCCACGTCACACGACGATCAAGATGAAGCCCAAAAAACCGTTCACTTTGAGTATGCGGTATGAAAAAACCATCGAGATGGACCTGTGGGCAGTCTCCTCTTCTCATTGCGAATGTCTGATAACTCGACTTCGCTTGATTAATCTTTGTCTTGCATCTAGATAGTCATCCATTGATTTGGTTCAATTCAGTGTATAGTTTACTTAAAGCTACAGTAGGTCAACATCGACAGCCAGGATAGCCGTGTCATCGGCAAATAAAGAAACAGTAACATAGTCCGATGTGAAGGTTGGCTGTGAAGATGGAGTATGAATTGTTTTGTGTTAACTACACAGGACTTTTATATATTTCCATGTAAGTGTTGATTCATTTAATGGAAGTCTGCCTGCACTTAATTTGGATAGGCTTTGTTGAGACGGAAGAAACAACAAACGCAGCAACTTCTGTACTTCTTAATTAAAAGACTAATTAGCTTCCCGAGTAGCTCTTTCTAATGATTTTTCCGTCAATTCCTTATACAGAGTGTTCAAAAATTGACGCAACCTTATGGAAGAATCTTTCTTTCTTTTGTTGCCGGTTTAATTGAGGAAAAAAGGTTTGCACAGTGCAACAGAGAATATTGTCTCCCAATACATTAGATATGCTAGTTATGTCAAAAGCCATTATGGCACCTGTGAAGGCATTCTGCCTTCACAGTTAAGTATGGTGTGGGTAAACAAGTCCTCCATTAAGTGGCTGTACGACAAGTTTCAAGAGACAGGGAATGTGGCAGATGTAGCCAAAAGTGGTCGACTGAAAATGCTTACACCAGAAAAGTTCATCGACGTGCATATTCTGTTTGTCCCAAGATAGTCGATGCCTATATTTTTTTCGTGTTTAGCCTCCGGGAATCACCATCAGGTATTATTTGAGAGAATGAATGAGGATGAATGAATCAATGTAAATGTAGTCTTGTATAGTATTAGGTCGACCATTTCTGAGGTGTGTGGTTAATTGAAACCCAACCACCAAAGAACACCGGTATCCATGATTTAGTATTCAAATCCGTATAAAAGCAACTGCTTTTATTAGGATTTGAACGTTGGAACTTTCGACTTCCAAATTAGCTGATTTGCGAAGACGCGTTCACCACTAGACCAACACGGTGGGTTGTGCGATGCCTATGTAACCAGTCTGATCTCTCCCTTGGTAGTGCCACGGGCACTACCAAGCAATGGACACGGCATTGCGCCAGTTTTAAAGATGCACATGCACAGAATTCGAATTGTTTACGAGTTGTTACCTGCAGACACTGGAAAACTTGTTCCTTTCTGTCAGTGGTTCTTGTCATCTACGCAATTGGTGTACGGAAAATCCACATCAGATGCACTAGTCTCCTCTGCACGGACAAAAAGTGGTGTTAGATGTGTAATGTCATGTAGGTGAATCTTCATGACAATTTTTTATGGCACAGTGTACAGTGAGCGATACTTACAGATGGTGCAACAATATATTAACACTGTACCTAAAGACCGACTAGACTACACGTGGTTTCAGCAAGACAATGCTACGGCTCGTACAGCCAACAACAATATGACTCTCTTGGATCAGTGTTTCCATGGAAATGTGATTTCGAAGGGTTGTGGTCCCGTCGGTCTCCTGATTTATCCCCTCTTGAAGTTTTTCTTGTGGGGATACCTTAAGGTTGCTGCTTACAGAACTCATCCTCACACCATTTCTGAATTGCAGAGCGAAATTGAACGATTTGTTGCTGCAATTCCTCAACAAACGTTACAACATGTGTTTAAGAGCATCATAGAACATAGTATTGAATTATGTGAATCGCATAATGGAGGCCACTTTCAGTAACTATTGCAACTTACTCATTTTCTCGTAAGGTTGCGTCACCTTTTGAACACTCTGTAGCTTCCAGAGTTCATATCTTTCACAACTCCCAGATTGGCAGTAATTTTACTTAAGATATCTGCAGTATTATTGGCACAACTAATAGTACTGTGGAGGAGATATTAAACTGCGAGAGGACGTCGTAGGTAGTAAAGAGCAAGTCGCCAATCCAGCAATCCACCAACATCCAAAACATCAATTGAGCTTTCTAAACTTTGGTGAGTAATAAGTATGCTGATTTCGTTCTCCTCTAGATTTCCTTTCTTCAAATAGTATTCCATAATTTGTTATACTCTATTATATGCTCTATTAATTAGTTTTTTTTTCTGTTGAAACCTTTCCATGGTCCCTATTCTTCTCAGAACTCAATTTATTCATTTTCTATACCACTGTATTTCAAACGGTTTAAGCCTTTTTTCTTTACCGATTACCCACGTCTCTTTTGTGTACAAAATGATACTCCAGACATAAATTTGTTAATCTCCTCCAATTCTCTAATGAAACTGTTTTGGTTATTAACAAATTATTCTACAAGCATTCTACTGGTGTTGACTGATTTATTTTACAATTTAGATTAATTTTGATAAACATGGCCTGTTGGTAAT
Source organism: Lycorma delicatula (assembly GCF_047948215.1). Taxonomy (NCBI): domain Eukaryota; kingdom Metazoa; phylum Arthropoda; class Insecta; order Hemiptera; family Fulgoridae; genus Lycorma; species Lycorma delicatula. The sequence continues at coordinate 76,030,403 of NC_134461.1, read as the reverse complement.
AATATATAAATTGTTTACATTGAATGTTGGTAAGCGGAAATTATTATTTTTATTATTGTATAAATAATTTATTTTATAGATTTTTTCGTCCATACTAGTAATTTTACTTCTGACGTAAGTAAATTCCTTATTCATTTGTAGAGATTATAAAATGAAACATATTACAATTTTAATGTTTAAATTTATAATTTATTTACAAAAATTAAATATATACATTAATTTTTACAAGTGTTCGAAGGAAGAGTATCTGTTCATCTTTATACTTGGTCAATCACATTAAGATACTAATAAAACAGTTTGGAAAATTTCTAAAGTTAGAATTGTAACAAGTTTTATATTTCGTTCAAAGAAGGAAGAAGGTTTAGATTTTAAACTTTCCGTTTTAAGTAACCTCAAAGAGAAAAATCACAAGCAGTTTCTTTATTCTTTAATGGAACTTTCTTAACCCAATCCTAAACTACACGAATCTTTAGTTTTAGAAGACAAAGTAATTTAGAAAAATAAAAAATTATAAAATCGGAAAAACTTCTTTCGTAACAAAAATTAAAACTGAAAATCAATTCAGATTTCACAGAAAGCAACCTTAATAATAATGATAATCGATTGGGGATTTTAAGTGATTCAAACTGTATATAAACTAGTATTTAACTTTTAACTTTAACTAACCATTTGTATCATCTAGTAGTTAACATTTCATTTTACTCTTTCTTTAAACATTGCTAGAAGAAATATAATTTTGTAGTGTTTTGTAAGTATATTTATTGTTAACATTTACTTTTATATTCATTTATTTATCTTATGTTTCGTTTTTTTATTTATACTTATTTAACTCTTTTATGGTGTGTGTGTATGTATATATATATATACATTAAATGAACACAATTGAAAGTTTGATGAAACATTAACAAAATGAACATTACGGAACTTCAAAAAAATTTAACCTTTCCCTTTCTCCCTTTTCTCCTTTCTCCATTTTCCTTTTCACATTTTCATTTTTACATACCCCCTTTCGTTTTCCCCCACTTTCCCTCTCCCTTCACTTTTTCTCTTTTCCTTTCCCCGTCATCTTTTTCCTCTTCCCTCCTTTCCCCTTTCCATTTCCATTTCCTTTTCCCCTTTTCCATTTTCCCATTCTACCCTTTTACCTTTTTCGATTTTTCCCTATTTCCCTTTTCCGAATTTTCTTTTTCTTCCTCTTCCCCGCGCGGTTCAGTAGTTTTTTAGTCTATAGCGGACACACATATCGGAAAGATTGAAATTGATTCGTAAAATATTTAGTGTAGCGAGTGTTGTTTTTACGTCCAACAGATAGCGCTGTTTTTTTCTTCAAAAAAGCATGTTTTTACCTGTCACAGGTGTGACATCTTAGCTATATAAATAGAATGTATATAAAAAAACGTGCGTATTTCAATGCAACATTGTATCAAAATTTCAAAGCAATCGGTGAAGAATTTTTGGAGATTTAAGATTTTGAACAAACGAACATTTATATTTTTATTTATATGGATACATATATATCTACTATGATGATATTATATACCTACTACAATAATAATGCTATCATAAATTACAGGGTGTGAAGGAAAAAATTTAGGCAAGCCGACTGAAAAACGAAATCGCTGGATTACGTAAATTTAATAAAATATAATTGTATACAGCTAAAAAAATTAAAAATGCAGATCGAGCATTACTTCAAAACGGCTAAACTGTTTTTAATGAAACTCTTGGAATGATTTAATCTTGACCCTGGCTCAATATTGGATTTTTACAGCATTTCAATAATATTAGAGGGGAATCTTTCCTTTCTTGGTTAAAAACTGTTTCTTTCCAGTTTTTTGCTTCTTATCATTTTTTACTAAAACATTTTTCAATATCTTTGATAATTTTACGGTTATTGATATTCTGCTAATGACACAGAATAAACGTAGGTATACATGCCATCATAATTATGTCAATAAATCAATTGAAGAAAGTAAATTATTTCTGTTATGAAATTGCCAATCTCCTTGGCGGAGTGGCAGCAATTCAATCTGTAGGTCCCGGGTAGGAATCCCTGTCAGATATGGCTAATTTTCACATGTTAAAAAGAAAACATTATCATCGTTTAGCAATTATTATAAGATTCCAGCTAGAATAAACGGAGTTACACAAAAGTTAATTGTTGTTGGGCTTTCTTTCCTTTAAATCAATTATAAAAACGTTTACCCCATTTATTCATTTTTCCAAGAGAACAGATTATAGATATTTAAATGCGATAAAAAAAATTATAAAGTAAGAAAAAGTAGAAAATATTTAGAATTTTAAATTCAAAATTTAAACAACTTTTCTAAATCAATGTTTCCTCAAAATTTTTTTTTATTTTTACACGACTAATAAAAAGAAGTGTAATGTATTTACGGTGTATATATGTTTGTTTCACCGTAGGAGCTCAAGGGCTGAACCGATTTAGATGTATGATCCAGCGTTGGAATCCTCACGTTTCTGAGAGTGATACATATATATATATATAGCCTATGTCACTAAAAGTTTTAATGAAATAAAACATATACATGTTTAAATAAATTAAAAAAAAAAAATTGTACTAAATACACAATTGTCACCCGCATACACTTTAATTATCCTACATTAGCAATTAACTTATATTAAAAAACAATGTTTTATTTTTTGGGAGTAGTGGTTTTTAATTTTTAATATTTATTTCTTGTCATCAAATAAAAAAAGTAAAATGTATCCTTATTTTTTTCATTTTTTACTTCAGTTCGATTAAATTTTTAATTTATTTTGAATTAGTCTTAATATTATTTTCACATTCACTTTCTTTAATTAGCCTATCGGGCTGGTCTGGTGGTTAGGTCGTCGCAAAACAGTTGTTTAACTGCTGATTTTCGAAGTCGAAGGTTCTGAATTTTAAATCCTCGTAAAGGTTGGTTGCTTTTATGCGGATTTGAGTATTTATACAGTGGATACCGGTATATTTTGGTGGTTAGGGTTCAATTAATCACAAGTCTCAGGAATGTCGGCCTATGTCTATTTAAGACTACACCTACACATTTACATGTCATACCATCCTCATCTTATTGGACCATGGGAAGGTTCCTTATTGTTCCTTTTTCTTATTCTTTTTCTGTTTAGCCTCTGGGAATCACCGTCAGGTATTACTTCAGAGGATGAATGAGGATGATGTGTATGAGTGTAAGTGAAGTGTAGCATGATATGTATGAGTGTAATCTTATACAATTTCAGGTCGACCATTTCTTAAAGCCAGATATTTTTACGTGGATTTGAATGCTAGATCGTGGATACCGGTGTTCTTTGGTGGTTGGGTTTCAATTAACCACACATCTCAGGAATGGTCGAACTGAGAATGTACAAGACTACACTTCATTTACATTCATTCATATCATCCTCATTCATCCTCTGAAGAATTATCTAAACGGTAGTTACCGGAGGCTAAACAGGAAAAAGAAAGGTCGACCATTTCTGAGATGTGTGGTTAATTGAATCCCAACCACCAAAAAACACCGGTATCCACGATCTAGTATTCAAATCCGTATAAAAGTAACTGCCTTTACTGGGATTTGAACCTTTGAACTCTCGACTTCGAAATTAGCTGATTTGCGAAACGCGTTCACCACTAGACTAATCCAGTGGGTTGTCTAAATTGTTCACTAATTTAACAGATTGCAACGTATATTTTAAGAATAAAATAATATTAAAAGTTTAAAAAGAATAAAAAAATATATAATTTTAAGATCTTTTAATGATTATGTCAATATAAACTCTAACAATTTTTGTTAAGTAACCTGAATTACTCATGTAAATTTAGTAAATAATAAAACATAATCATGAAAATCGGGGAAGCTGTAATAATCCGTATCCAGAATGACGTCACTGCAGGTAACGCTGTTGTAGTTTTGTAACATTTACTGAAATTAACGAGATTGTAATTACAATACTCTATATATTTCATACAACGTCAGATTCATAAGAAGTTGACAAAAAATTTTGTTTTTACGGTTTGTGTGTGTGTGTGTGTGTGTGTGAGCGCATCTATATAGTGTTTTCTGCATTATCTATTAATTTACGTATTAATTAGTTTGAACACAAAGACGAGTAGTTTTATAAAAAATGATGATTAAAAACAAAAATCTCATGCCCCAAATTTTATCAGATTCATTACTTCATTATTGTATGTGTTTTATTACATCGATTAGTGATAAAGATATATTTTAATACACTGAACACAGTACTCGTTTTTTTTATATCTCAATAAATGTAAGCAACTTTGTTGATAGAAAAAAAAGAATTATTTAGATTTCAACCTTGAAGGACATAAACAAATATATCTTTATTAAAATGCAAAAACTTCTACGCAAAAGATACATCTGCCTCACGAATATAAAGAAATTCAGCTAACAATTCATTTAAAACGTAGACGTTAAATAAAAACACTTTACAAAAGATGAGAATTTAAGAAAATTTATAAAAAAAGTTTATACTCACAATTGATTAAATTCATGTAAATTGACTCAGTAATTAAACTTACCTAAAACAAAAGAATAAAAAAGTTAAAAACTAATTATTTCTTACCAATTTAGCTAATTTATAATATAATAATTATACATAATTAAGGTGATTATTTGTTATGTTCTAGGTAATAAACAGATAACAATTTATTTAGCTATAATGAAAGAAATTATTAATGAATTTTGTAGATAGTAATGTACAAATCTTCAAACAAAATAAATGGCTTTTGAAAAACCTATAACACCTAAATACAGATACGTACACAAAGTTTACCTACATTTTATAAAAATATTTATTATTGTTTTATAAACAAACTATATAAACATGTTTTAATAATATCAAATGATGCAAAAGAATCATCAGATCTTTTGTCAGGAATCAAACCCAAAATCAGCAGATTAAAAGCCATAATATTAATAATTATACCAAACGGCCGTCAAATAAAACTAATGAAACAAATAAGAAAATATAAAACATTCACAAAAAATAAATAAATGAGGAAATAATAAATAAGAGGTGTAAAAAGATAGTACAATATTAAAATCAACTTATAATCAAGTAATAATAATTTTTACATTTAAAGACCACCGTTAGGTATTGCTTCAGAGGATGATATGAATGATTTGTAGCGTGTGAAAAAGCCATATCTGATCGGGATTCGAATTCGGGACCACCGGATGAAAGGCCGAGACGCTACCACTCGCGCCACGGAGGCCGGCAAAAGGTTTTTAATTTCAGCCTACGGTTACTAGAAGTTGTTTATTGGCGAAAACAGCTGTTGACTTTGTTCAAGAAGTTGTTTACCTTCGTGGTAGGGACCCCTGTAGGTAGAATTTTGACACGTGTTTACATTGACTAAGTGATTGACCAGAAATTAAGTATTTAAAATGCTTACTCATAATTTTTTTTTTTTAGAGTTAAATTTATTTAACTTTTCTAAATACTTTCTTTTTGTAAGGTTATGTATAAGAAAACTAGGCTATTAAGGGAAAACCCACCTGGTTGGTCTAGTGGTGAACGCGACTTCCCAAATCAGCTGATTTGGAAGTCGATAGTTCAAGCTCTAGTAAAGTCAGTTATTTTTACACGGATTTGAATACTAGATCGTGGATACTGGTGTTCTTTGGTGGTTGGGTTTTAATTAACCACACATCTCAGGTATGGTCGAACTGAGAATGTACAAGACTACACTTCATTTACACTCATACATATCATCCTCATTCATCCTCTGAAGTATTATCTAAACCGTAGTTACCGGAGGCTAAACAGGAAAAAGAAAGAAAGAAAGGCTATTAAGGGAAACCCACCGGGTTGGTCTAGTGGTGAACGCGACTTTCCAAATCAGCTGATTTGGAAGTCGATAGTTCAAGCTCTAGTAAAGTCAGTTATTTTTACACGGATTTGAACACTAGATCGTGGATACTGGTGTTCTTTTGGTGGTTGGGTTTCAATTAATCACACATCTCAGGAATGGTCGAACTGAGACTGTACAAGACTCCACTTATACATATCATCCTCATCCATCCTCTGAAGTATTTTCTGAAAGTAATTACCGAAGGTTATACAGGAAAACGAAAGAGAGTCCAATAAGAGAAGGTTTGGTTATAAATTAAAAAATAATATTAATATTTAGTCCAAATAATAAATTAGGGATAAGGGAAATGTAAGGTTAACAAAATGTAAAAACTATAGATTATTAAAATTATTTTCGTTTTCTAGAATAAGAGGAGTTACTACTGACTTTTGCAGAACAAACAATCCATTCCGATTATACCTGCCATGGGAAACATTGGTTGAAACGTTTTTACTTTAATAAAACGTTTTCTCTAAATTGTTTCTGAAGAAAATCGAAAATAATTTTTTCGCGATATATTCCCACTTCCTTAACGATCTAAAAAAAGAAATAATATGATGAATGACCCATATATAGAAATATTTGAGCCAAATTAGAAGAAAATTGATTCGGTCAATCCTGAGGTACAAAGCCAAAAGTAGTACGACAAACATACGTACGAACGCACATACATATATTGGTATATTTTTTTTTTGTACAGATGTAAGTTTTGGATTCTAAATTGTAAAGATTTTCAATAAACTCGATCCCCATTTTTGACAGATCACCATATTTTAACCTCTAGTACAGCTATTCTAGCTGCATTCGCCAGGAAAGTGAAAGGTGTCTCATTTTAGTAAATAAGGCATTATAGTGTTACAATAATGAGTTAATCAAAACAAAATAATGATAATATGATGTATATCTAAGCATTTCATTGGATTTCGAAATAGCTCATCTCTTATAAAAATATGATGAAGTATATATATTGTTTTTGTACGGTTTTATTAATGAGTTGTAGCTAGCTGCTAGTGGAAGGATGAAAAAAATATGTGATTATAAATACGTTCAAAGAATAAATTCCCGAAAAAAAGGATGAGAAAAGGAAGTAGAAAAAAGAAAGAGACATTTCATTTTGTTTGAAAGTCCAATTTTTTGAAATTATTTAATTATTGCAAAATCAATTACTTAATAGATGAAACAAGACTGATGACAGTGACACATAACTTTTAGTGATATGCCTTTATGCGCGCGCTTGTGGACACACACACACACACACACACACACACACACACACACACACACACACTGACAAGTAGTTGGTTAATTTCCTTTTTTTCGTGAAACAGCCTCTTCTCTGAATGAATTAGCGAGCATCTGATCATCAGTCAATGTCATTTTGTGTGGGACTACGCATTATACATTCTGTAGATGCTTTCTTAGCAAAAAAATTTATGTACTTAGTGACCTAAACCACAAAAAAGAAAATATATTGTTACTTTTAAATACCTCGAATAAGTAACATAAAAGATAACTTTAATTATATATTAACAACATACGTATATTCTGAACCATAACCAAATAGATCGTAGGTAGATAAAAATCAGCCTTGAAATTTTTTACAGTCATCAGTTAGCAAGCATCCCATACCAGGATTATTAAGAGAAATGTGGAGCGATATACTCTCCCTTTGTTTTACTGATCTAAAGGTACTACTGTTACGTGTCGAGATTTCAAGCAAATCGAAATACATTAAATGAGACTCTTCCACACTGTTCAGCACAGGGACTACCAATAAAATGACATTATTACTCTCAGAGAAAATAACTTTGACTAGATCCTCCTTCTCCTCAGATGCACTCATTTGTTACAGCCACAATAAGAACGGGGAAAAGACAGTATAATTTAATAAAATAATTTTTTATATTTTAATGTTTTCAAATTATATGAATGAAAATGAATCATCCATCTTTAACACTTATTTTATCTTTAAAATACATTTAGCTTTTTTAAAAAATTCTTAAACGGGAAGTGAGTCATTTATTAAGTAGGATTTGTGGAAATATAAATTCATGTAACGTAAAGCAATGAATAAATGAATCTTATGATAATTCAGAATTCAACAGAACATCTGGCGAAGCTTAATTAATTAAGTCGAGAATTGTAGGTAGCATTCCTTCATGAAGTGATAATGTACATGACCTTACATTATACTGTATGGACAGAAAGTGTGGTTAACAAGAATTAAATAACAAATAGCGGCTGGTTGAGAGAACGGAAGAATCCAAAGCAAGATTTAATTGATACAGCTACGTTTTGATCTAAAAATATATTCAGGAAGAAAATACCCCGACAATCCCTAAATAAAAAAATAAATTAATAATTAAAAATCTTAACCACAAATTCCAAAAACTGGGTTGGTTTCTTTAACAGCTTTATGAAAGCTTAAGAATACAAATATTTTAGTTGAACAGAGGCAAAACTCAACTCAAAAAAACAAAAGTCAAAAATACATTTTGTTAAATGGTACTGTTTTTTCCTATAATGGTACAACCAACAGAAAAGTCTGTCGAATGAAGTCCTTAAAAAAAAAATATATAATTTAATTTTTACTTTCCCGTCTAGATAGATATATTATCTATATATAGTGAGATATTATATATATCTCGCTATAGCAATCCTGTAGCTATATTAGAGAAAGTAATGCATTAGGTTTAATTTGAGCATATGCGGTTTTCGCTGGATCTTGACGTTTTGACACCTAAGAAACATAAAAAAACCAGATGGAATTTTTCCGGATGTTACGCATGTACGTGTGTGTGTTCTGTGTTGTCTTCTAAATCACCTTATATCTCTAGATCTACTGGACTGATTTTGATCAAACTTAGTCAGATTACTTCTATATACGGGAAATTGATGCCATTAAATTTTCAACATAAAGGTCAAGGGAGTGAGGCTGTAGAGCAAGGTCATCCTCAGTATCGCGAGATTTAGTTATTTAAGGACTAATTTTTCTTAAACACACTTGTTAACAATAAAAAAATAACAATATTTGCAAAAAACGTTTTGAGAAATCGCACCCCCACCTCCCAAAAATGCTCTAAACTACAGCTTTGTTGTGACGTCACAAGTGAGCAGTAGAATAAAATAAATGAATAATATTTTAAGTGTAAAAAAGTAACTCAGTCTGGCCCGGTCTCGAACTCGATCGCCCGACTGACTCGGTACCTGGTACGTTAAGCCTCGCGGCTACACCAGCTCGCGACTGTGCAAGCGAAATTTGTTGTATGTAAGTTGTAAAATTACATTAGTTTAGTTAGTTCCGACCGTCGTCGCTAGTACCGCCATACTTGCGCGAATTAAATTCGGTATGCGCGCGCACGCTCTTAAGTTAGAATCATCGAATTAAATAAACGAAAATATATTTAAATAAAATGACAAATTAAGTTGTATGTATAAGCCGTGCATCAGAAACAACCCACAGTTTAGGAATTTCCCGGAACGTGTCTTTAGTGGCGTGAAGGAAAAGTCTTACAGCTTTGTTGTCAGCTTTTTCTATATTAAGATAAAAATCTTAAAGATAGCAGCACTCAAGCACCGTTTAAAAAAAAATATATATATAAAACTATATACTCATTTAATAGTTAAATAATCATTAACAGTAATAAAAATAAAAAATAAAAACTGGTATTTTCGAGCGGGGATTTTAAGTGATTCAAATTGCATATAAACTTGTTTTTAACTATAAACTTGAACTAACCATTTGTGTCATTTATTAGTTAACATTTCTTTTATATTCATTTATTTGTCTTATGTTTCGTTTTTTATTGTGCTTATTAATTCTTTTACATATATATATATATATATATATATATATATATATATATATATATATATATAGATATATATATATCTACTATATCTACTATGATGATATTATATATCTACTATAATGATCATTTAGCCGGACTCCGTGACGCGAGTGGTAGCGTCTCGGCCTTTAATCCGGACGTCCCGAGTTTGAATCCCAGTCAGGCATGACATTTTCACGCGCTAAAAAGTGGCTATTTCATCTCATCCTCTCAAGCAATACCTAACGGTTGTCCAGGAGATTATATAACGATCCTTGAGCGTATTCTCTTTGCAATTTTATGTAAATAAATGTTAGCACAGTTCATTCTTCGTAATTTATTATTTTTTTAAATTAATTACATACTGAAATATTCATCATCATACTTTAACATTAAACATAGATAAAATAATTAAATATTACATTATAAATCATTATAAAGGCTGAATTATCATCCTTCCTGAACTTAAAATCAAAAAGTACAATACAATGGTCAAACATCCCATAATATTTTATTTATTTAAAGTGAATATTTTATAATTTGTTAATATTCTAGGCCCGAGTGCGTGGAATTATATTTTTAAACAGGATAATTAATAAATAAATTTACGAATACGAACTAACTGATATTAATTTTTTAAAATTAATTCTGAATGATATGATGAAGGAAAATTCCACACTGTGAAAATTGATATATGTATTATTTTGTTCTTATCTAATATGCAATGTAAGCAAACATCCAGCTAGACGTTGAAATTAATGAAATAATTTCCTGTTACTATATTTCATTAATAAAAAAAAAGGAAATAGAGTTTGTATATGATATGAATCTGCGATTTCATCATAAATTTAAATTCATTAATTTTTATTAATTCACATTATTTATATTTATAAACTAATACACAAAAATTCACCTATCAAGAATTAATTTAATATCTTTACAAGGTATAAAATTAAAATGTAATAATTACGCATTTATAATTGTCTTCATTTTTAGAATTCCTGCCAACACAATTCTGTTCTATTTTTCTTGATTCTGTTCTATCTTTTTGATTTGTAATTACTCTTCACTTTATCTATCTAGCTTTGTTGTGGTCTTCCACTTAGTCTTTTCTCAACTACGGCTTTTATAAAAATTCTTTAAACTGTCTGTCCTCTCTATTTTTTTTAAAAATAACTCACTAGCTTCTGTTATTTTTTGAGCCAGTCAGCTGGTTCACTATGTCAAAGCCAAGTAAGTATATTACATTTTTTACATATATAATTATATACTGATTATTATTATTATTATTATTACTCATGATATACAAAAAAAGGACAAAACCTTCTAAGTTACATATTAGTAAATATTCATTGAAAAAACAGAAATACTTTGAAATAATATTTTATTCATGTATTAACAACAAACAGATTTACTCGCATAGAAAATTTTAAATATCTTACTTCTTAGGTTCAAATAAAAACCAAATAATTTCTGTAAGAACGAGAGAGAGAGAGAGAGAGAGAGAGAGAGAGAGAGAGAGAGAGAGAGAGAGAGAGAGAGAGAGGGAGAGAGAACGAGAGAGAATGGTTTAAGAGTTTTAACAGAACCTTAAAAATAATATTTGTAGATTAAATTATCGATTATACTAACTACTTACTTATTATTACTTTCATGGCATCACAGTTCTAGAGCTATGCTACAAGAAGGAAAATGTATGGTAATCAGTCAAAAAATTGGATTTGAGTATTTTTATTTCTCATCGTTTCATAAGCCAGGGATCCCCAAAATAAAGTTGAGGGGAGTAATTTACGTACGTAAATGAGCTGGCATATTTGAAGCATCATAACTATTGACTGGATTAACCGACTTTGATAAAATTTGGTACAGATAATCATGTATTAGTGGCAATTTGTTGGTAAAACTTTAGGAACAATATCTCCAGGGGTTAGAGTAAAAAGTTTTTTGGGATCATTTTTTTCAAAATTTTGCAAACAGACTTACTTTTTATTAAGCTACTTTTTATACGTACATGCTTATCTTAACCATTTTTTTTTAATTTTCCCTTTTCTCAAAAATCGAAAAAGTAATCTTTTTATTTATATCCACATTTTTTAACTGATATTTTTTTACGACTTCGACATAGTAGTCTTTCTATGACTTCGTCATAGTAGTAATGCAGTGATAAAAAAAAATAATTAGTGAGCAATATTGGGGGTGAGGAAGCCGATCATAATTTAAAAATATCAAATTTTTTTGGTTTATTTAAACTTTTAATAACAATTTTATAATAAAATTTCATCTCCGAATCGGAAAAAGAAATCTGAAGTATTTTTTTATTAGTTGCACATTTTTCAATAGAAATGCTGTTAATTTCTTCCATTTAACTTAGTCAAAAAAAACTTTTTTTGGATTTTGATTTTTTGAAGCGAGACAGCAGAAAAAAATACCGATGTTTTGAATTTTTTAACTTTTTTTTGGTTTATGTAAATATAAAATGATATTTATTTTAAAATAAAACTTCATCACAGATTACCCCCATCCCAAAAAAATTAATCTTAGGTAACTTTTTTCATGAATAATAATTTTTTCACTATATAAGAATAAATAATCAGAGATAGTAAAGTATTGTAACTTTGTTGTCAGTTTTTTTTAATCTCTATTTTGTCACAAAGTTGGAAAAAACTTTTCAAATAAAAACAAAAAGAAAACCTTTTTGGGCACAGTAAAAGAATATTAAACAAGTTTAATCGTTATTTTAATTTAAAATATACTCTACATAATTAAATTATTAAATGGAATGTAGATAAATATAATGATTTAGAAAGAATTATAAACGTTGTAAAATACTGCTTATTATTCTGCAGGCATAAAGCGTTTTATAATACTGCGTATAAAATACAGTGATGTAAATTAAAATTGTCACAGATATCTCTTGATATAAGAAAAGACTGCAATGTATATGCTTTACGCTAAAAACTAAATTAACAATTTATTTTCGTTTCAATAAGACAAGTAATCTAATTTTACTTTTAAGGAGTCATATGCACAAATATAATTTAATTCTCTAAATTATTTTTAAAACAACAGCAGGTAATGAGAACATATATATGTATAACATAGTTTTAAAAAAAAAATAATAAACATCATACGAGGATAATCACGTAGATCAATTTAATTTTAAGAAAAAAGTAGGATTAATACATAATTTTTTAAAAAATCTCAAAATATTACGATGTAATAGTATTTTCAGTTTTATTACGTCTTTTTTCTTTAATAATTTTTGATTTCGTGCAAAGATAAAAGTTTGCCAATGCCTGGTAATAAATTTTACTTTAATGGTATGCACACGCATGCATATATAATTTCGAAAAAAAAAAACACTTAAAAACAACGTTGCATGTCTTAATAAAAAGAAACTTTCCTTCCTACGTCCCACATATTAGTATTAAAATGTAAAAGTATTAAATAACATCTAAGATTTTTATTATTATTATTATTAATATTAAATATGGAACAGAAAATTATGTAATATAAACCTACATATTAAAAACAAAAATTAAATAACTCAATTTTTTAAAATAAAAATAATTTACAAATAAGCAAGGATTAAAATAAAGAAATATTTATTTAAGCCAACGATACATTTTCGTAAGTATTCTCTTGGTTAATAATCTTTAAATAATAAATGATAACGATATTAAGTTAAGAAATTCATTTTAAGGGGAAGAAGGAAAATAATGCAAACAAAAAAATGTTTTCATTGCAACACGTGTAATTTGAACCTTCAACTTTTTAAAATAGAAAGTTTTCTTTTCTGTCATTTATATATAATGTCCTTTTGATTGTTATGTAATAAATAATATTGTACAACATAAAAGAAATAGTTGAATGAAGAAATATCCTGCGACATTATTTTGGAATTTCACTAATGTTTTATGTACAAGTGTTTATTTTACAATGAATTATATATTAACGAATGATTTAGCAAATTTAAAACGATTTTTCAGGGTTTTTTACTGAATCTCGGAAAGAAAGAAATACGTAGAACGTACGTAAGTCAAGGTATCAATCACAATTAATTAAAAAAAAATTATTTTATTATTCATTACAACCTTTCTTGTAGGTCTGAAATTAAAGGACTAAATTCCAGAACCGGTAAAAGAGGTTTTAGTAAAAATTGGTTTCTATGTGAATAATGATGTTCATTAATAGTCAATCACAGTGAATAAGAGGTATAAGGTTTTATCTACAGTAATGAATATTATTCGCATTTCGGTGCGAAATAATAAATACTTTATTGAAGAATAAAGCGTTAGAAAACTATTTCATTTCTTATTTCTGTAAGTAAATTACGTATAAAATAATGTTTATGCCTGAGAATAGATATGTCATTTACGGAAGTAATTTTTTTTCACGTCAGGTGATGGTCTATCTGTTCGTTAATGTCATATAATGATTCATATAGAAATAAATGATTCTCAATTAAAAACGTTTTACTTTCCCGTGAAGATAGCGCTATAACAGATCTATAAGCTCAAAAATTCTTGCATTCGGTCCAATTTGAGAATATGCGGTTTTCACCGGATCTTGACGTTTTGATACCTAAGAAACACAAAAAACCGGATGGAAATTTTCCGGATGTTAATGTTCATATGTACGTGTGTGTGTGTGTATGTTCGGTGTTGGCCTCTAAATCACCTTATATATATCGAGAACTACTGGACCGATTATCACCAAACTTGTTAAGATTACTTCTATATATACGGCATTGATGCCATTAAATTTTCAACTTAAAAGGTCAAGGAGGTGAGGCTGTAGAGGAAGGTCACCCTCAGTATCTCGAGATATCGCCTAATTGTCATATTTTTCTCAGACATATTTGTTAACAATTAAAAAATAACAGTATTTGCAAAAAAAAAGGTTTTGCAGATCGCAGCTCATCAAAAAAAAAAACAATGCTATTGTAGTCTTCTGCTATGTTGTGACGTCACAGGTGAGCGGGAGAATTAAATAAATGAGATACATTTAAAGTACGTCGCCGCTAGTACCGGCACACCCGCGCGAATTAAATACGATATGCGCGCGCTCTTCAGTTAGAATCACTGAATTAAATAAACGAAAAAGTATTATATTTAAATAAAATGATAAATATTTTAAATTAATGTGTGTGTGCGCGCGTGTCATGTGTAAGTAATGAGAAACAACCCAAAGTTGTGGGTTGTTTCTGACAACCAAAACAAGGAAAGTTTTAATTCCTTCACACCCTTTTATAATA